>NW_026291768.1:900000-1045163 GCF_023091745.1 Budorcas taxicolor
CAAGGACTGAGGCCCCGGCATGGACGGGAGAGGAATCCTGAGAGGTCCCCTAGGAACTCGCATGGGGACTGGCCTTTCCTGAGGCCACCAGAGCGGGTCCCTGAGGTCCCCGTCGTAACTTGAGAAGACCTGAAGCAACTCGAGAAAATCCAAGAGGTTCTCCCCTCCAGGCGAGATGAGGCCCATTTCCGCTGAGGCGTCTCGAGGCTGATCACACCTCACCTCTGGACCTTCGAAAGGGTCCTTCACACCCTTGGTGCAAATCAAGAAGTTCCCCGACATACCCGTCTCCACTCGAGAGGAATCACGAGGGTCCCGCCCACATCCAGAGGAGCCCCGTTTCCGCCTCGTAGCTCGAGATGAGGGATCCTTTCCCTGCTTCGTCGGGAAAGAGTTCCCGGCATTCCCGAAGCATCTCAAGAGGAGGCCCTCTCAACAGGAACGGCGAGAGGAACTCCAGGGTCGTGCCACCATTCCAAGAGTCCCCCAGATGTCTCAGTCCATTCCAGAGGAACCTCTTTTCCCTTCACCGGCTCGTCTTTCACGCCGAGGATCGACTCACACCAAGGTGGCACGTGGCACAGCCCTGTGGGAAAGCCTCGTGGGAAAGCCTCGAGGGACAGCCTCGAGGGAAAGCCACAGATCCCTTGATCCACGTGACAGGAAGCGTGACACTACTGCTGCAGCTCGGGAGGAAAGCGCACGTGCATGCCCCCACTCGAGACGAGGCCTGACTCCCCTGGGGAGACTCAGAAGCACCCCAAGATCCATGGCAACACTGGAGAGGAATCCTCAGGTTCCGGCCCCGACTCCACACAAGGACTGAGGCCCCGGCATGGACGGGAGAGGAATCCCGAGAGGTCCCCCAGCAAGTCGCATGGGGACTGGCCTTTCCTGAGGCCACCATAGCGGGTCCCTGAGGTCCCCGTCGTAACTCGAGAAGACCTGCCGCAACTCGAGAAAATCCAGGAGGTTCTCCCCTCCAGGCGAGATGAGGCCCATTTCCGCTGAGGCGTCTCGAGGCTGATCACACCTCACCTCTGGAACTTCAAAAGGGTCCTTCACACCCTTGGTGCAAATCAAGAAGTTCCCCGACATACCCGTCTCCACTCGAGAGGAATCACGAGGGTCCCGCCCACATCCAGAGGAGCCCCGTTTCCGCCTCGTAGCTCGAGATGAGGGATCCTTTCCCTGCTTCGTCGGGAAAGAGTTCCCGGCATTCCCGTCGCATCTCAAGAGGAGGCCCTCTCAACAGGAACGGCGAGAGGAACTCCAGGGTCGTGCGACCATTCCAAGAGTCCCCCAGATGTCTCAGTCCATTCCAGAGGAACCTCTTTTCCCCTCACCGGCTCGTCTTTCACGCCGAGGATCGACTCACACCAAGGTGGCACGTGGCACAGCCCTGTGGGAAAGCCTCGTGGTAAAGCCTCGAGGGACAGCCTCGAGGGAAAGCCACAGATCCCTTGATCCACGTGACAGGAAGCGTGACACTGCTGCTGCAGCTCGGGAGGAAAGTGCACGTGCATGCCCCCACTCGAGACGAGGCCTGACTCCACAGGGGAGACTCAGAAACACCCCAAGATCCATGGCAACACTGGAGAGGAATCCTCAGGTTCCGGCCCCGACTCCACACAAGGACTGAGGCCCCGGCATGGACGGGAGAGGAATCCCGAGAGGTCCCCTAGCAACTCGCATGGGGACTGGCCTTTCCTGAGGCCACCAGAGCGGGTCCCTGTGGTCCCCGTCGTAACTCGAGAAGACCTGCCACAACTCGAGAAAATGCAGGAGGTTCTCCCCTCCAGGCGAGATGAGGCCCATTTCCACTGAGGCGTCTCGAGGCTGATCACACCTCACCTCTGGAACTTCGAAAGTGTCCTTCACACCCTTGGTGCAAATCAAGAAGTTCCCCGACATACCCGTCTCCACTCGAGAGGAATCACGAGGGTCCCGCCCACATCCAGAGGAGCCCCGTTTCCGCCTCGTAGCTCGAGATGAGGGATCCTTTCCCTTCTTCGTCGGGAAAGAGTTCCCGGCGTTCCCGTCGCATCTCAAGAGGAGGCCCTCTCAACAGGAACGGCGAGAGGAACTCCAGGGTCGTGCCACCATTCCAAGAGTCCCCCAGATGTCTCAGTCCATTCCAGAGGAACCTCTTTTCCCTTCACCGGCTCGTCTTTCACGCCGAGGATCGACTCACACCAAGGTGGCACGTGGCACAGCCCTGTGGGAAAGCCTCCTGGGAAAGCCTCGAGGGACAGCCTCGAGGGAAAGCCACAGATCCCTTGATCCACGTGACAGGAAGCGTGACACTACTGCTGCAGCTCGGGAGGAAAGGGCACGTGCATGCCCCCACTCGAGACGAGGCCTGACTCCCCTGGGGAGACTCAGAAGCACCCCAAGATCCATGGCAACACTGGAGAGGAATCCTCAGGTTCCGGCCCCGACTCCACACAAGGACTGAGGCCCCGGCATGGACGGGAGAGGAATCCCGAGAGGTCCCCTAGGAACTCGCATGGGGACTGGCCTTTCCTGAGGCCACCAGAGCGGGTCCCTGAGGTCCCCGTCGTAACTTGAGAAGACCTGAAGCAACTCGAGAAAATCCAAGAGGTTCTCCCCTCCAGGCGAGATGAGGCCCATTTCCGCTGAGGCGTCTCGAGGCTGATCACACCTCACCTCTGGACCTTCGAAAGGGTCCTTCACACCCTTGGTGCAAATCAAGAAGTTCCCCGACATACCCGTCTCCACTCGAGAGGAATCACGAGGGTCCCGCCCACATCCAGAGGAGCCCCGTTTCCGCCTCGTAGCTCGAGATGAGGGATCCTTTCCCTGCTTCGTCGGGAAAGAGTTCCCGGCATTCCCGAAGCATCTCAAGAGGAGGCCCTCTCAACAGGAACGGCGAGAGGAACTCCAGGGTCGTGCCACCATTCCAAGAGTCCCCCAGATGTCTCAGTCCATTCCAGAGGAACCTCTTTTCCCTTCACCGGCTCGTCTTTCACGCCGAGGATCGACTCACACCAAGGTGGCACGTGGCACAGCCCTGTGGGAAAGCCTCGTGGGAAAGCCTCGAGGGACAGCCTCGAGGGAAAGCCACAGATCCCTTGATCCACGTGACAGGAAGCGTGACACTACTGCTGCAGCTCGGGAGGAAAGCGCACGTGCATGCCCCCACTCGAGACGAGGCCTGACTCCCCTGGGGAGACTCAGAAGCACCCCAAGATCCATGGCAACACTGGAGAGGAATCCTCAGGTTCCGGCCCCGACTCCACACAAGGACTGAGGCCCCGGCATGGAACGGAGAGGAATCCCGAGAGGTCCCCTAGCAACTCGCATGGTGACTGGCCTTTCCTGAGGCCACCAGAGCGGGTCTCTGAGGTCCCCGTCGTAACTCGAGAAGACCTGCCGCAACTGGAGAAAATCCAGGAGGTTCTCCCCTCCAGGCGAGATGAGGCCCATTTCCGCTGAGGCGTCTCGAGGCTGATCACACCTCACCTCTGGACCTTCGAAAGGGTCCTTCACACCCTTGGTGCAAATCAAGAAGTTCCCCGACATACCCGTCTCCACTCGAGAGGAATCACGTGGGTCCCGCCCACATCCAGAGGAGCCCCGTTTCCGCCTCGTAGCTCGAGATGAGGGATCCTTTCCCTGCTTCTTCGGGAAAGAGTTCCCGGCATTCCCGAAGCATCTCAAGAGGAGGCCCTCTCAACAGGAACGGCGAGAGGAACTCCAGGGTCGTGCCACCATTCCAAGAGTCCCCCAGATGTCTCAGTCCATTCCAGAGGAACCTCTTTTCCCTTCACCGGCTCGTCTTTCACGCCGAGGATCGACTCACACCAAGGTGGCACGTGGCACAGCCCTGTGGGAAAGCCTCGTGGGAAAGCCTCGAGGGACAGCCTCGAGGGAAAGCCACAGATCCCTTGATCCACGTGACAGGAAGCGTGACACTACTGCTGCAGCTCGGGAGGAAAGCGCACGTGCATGCCCCCACTCGAGACGAGGCCTGACTCCCCTGGGGAGACTCAGAAGCACCCCAAGATCCATGGCAACACTGGAGAGGAATCCTCAGGTTCCGGCCCCGACTCCACACAAGGACTGAGGCCCCGGCATGGACGGGAGAGGAATCCCGAGAGGTCCCCTAGCAACTCGCATGGGGACTGGCCTTTCCTGAGGCCACCATAGCGGGTCCCTGTGGTCCCCGTCGTAACTCGTGAAGACCTGCCGCAACTGGAGAAAATCCAGGAGGTTCTCCCCTCCAGGCGAGATGAGGCCCATTTCCGCTGAGGCGTCTCGAGGCTGATCACACCTCACCTCTGGAACTTTGAAAGGGTCCTTCACACCCTTGGTGCAAATCAAGAAGTTCCCCGACATACCCGTCTCCACTCGAGAGGAATCACGTGGGTCCCGCCCACATCCAGAGGAGCCCCGTTTCCGCCTCGTAGCTCGAGATGAGGGATCCTTTCCCTGCTTCGTCGGGAAAGAGTTCCCGGCGTTCCCGTCGCATCTCAAGAGGAGGCCCTCTCAACAGGAACGGCGAGAGGAACTCCAGGGTCGTGCCACCATTCCAAGAGTCCCCCAGATGTCTCAGTCCATTCCAGAGGAACCTCTTTTCCCTTCACCGGCTCGTCTTTCACGCCGAGGATCGACTCACACCAAGGTGGCACGTGGCACAGCCCTGTGGGAAAGCCTCGTGGGAAAGCCTCGAGGGACAGCCTCGAGGGAAAGCCACAGATCCCTTGATCCACGTGACAGGAAGCGTGACACTACTGCTGCAGCTCGGCAGGTAAGCTCACGTGCATGCCTCCACTCGAGACGAGGCCTGACTCCCCTGGGGAGACTCAGAAGCACCCCAAGATCCATGGCAACACTGGAGAGGAATCCTCAGGTTCCGGCCCCGACTCCACACAAGGACTGAGGCCCCGGCATGGACGGGAGAGGAATCCCGAGAGGTCCCCTAGCAAGTCGCATGGGGACTGGCCTTTCCTGAGGCCACCAGAGCGGGTCCCTGAGGTCCCCGTCGTAACTCGAGAAGACCTGCCGCAACTCGAGAAAATCCAGGAGGTTCTCCCCTCCAGGCGAGATGAGGCCCATTTCTGCTGAGGCGTTTCGAGGCTGATCACACCTCACCTCTGGAACTTCGAAAGGGTCCTTCACACCCTTGGTGCAAATCAAGAAGTTCCCCGACATACCCGTCTCCACTCGAGAGGAATCACGAGGGTCCCGCCCACATCCAGAGGAGCCCCGTTTCCGCCTCGTAGCTCGAGATGAGGGATCCTTTCCCTGCTTCGTCGGGAAAGAGTTCCCGGCGTTCCCGTCGCATCTCAAGAGGAGGCCCTCTCAACAGGAACGGCGAGAGGAACTCCAGGGTCGTGCCACCATTCCAAGAGTCCCCCAGATGTCTCAGTCCATTCCAGAGGAACCTCTTTTCCCTTCACCGGCTCGTCTTTCACGCCGAGGATCGACTCACACCAAGGTGGCACGTGGCACAGCCCTGTGGGAAAGCCTCGTGGGAAAGCCTCGAGGGACAGCCTCGAGGGAAAGCCACAGATCCCTTGATCCACGTGACAGGAAGCGTGACACTACTGCTGCAGCTCGGGAGGAAAGCGCACGTGCATGCCCCCACTCGAGACGAGGCCTGACTCCCCTGGGGAGACTCAGAAGCACCCCAAGATCCATGGCAACACTGGAGAGGAATCCTCAGGTTCCGGCCCCGACTCCACACAAGGACTGAGGCCCCGGCATGGACGGGAGAGGAATCCCGAGAGGTCCCCCAGCAAGTCGCATGGGGACTGGCCTTTCCTGAGGCCACCAGAGCGGGTCCCTGAGGTCCCCGTCGTAACTCGAGAAGACCTGCCGCAACTCGAGAAAATCCAGGAGGTTCTCCCCTCCAGGCGAGATGAGGCCCATTTCCGCTGAGGCGTCTCGAGGCTGATCACACCTCACCTCTGGAACTTCGAAAGGGTCCTTCACACCCTTGGTGCAAATCAAGAAGTTCCCCGACATACCCGTCTCCACTCGAGAGGAATCACGAGGGTCCCGCCCACATCCAGAGGAGCCCCGTTTCCGCCTCGTTGCTCGAGATGAGGGATCCTTTCCCTGCTTCGTCGGGAAAGAGTTCCCGGCCTTCCCGTCGCATCTCAAGAGGAGGCCCTCTCAACAGGAACGGCGAGAGGAACTCCAGGGTCGTGCCACCATTCCAAGAGTCCCCCAGATGTCTCAGTCCATTCCAGAAGAACCTCTTTTCCCTTCACCGGCTCGTCTTTCACGCCGAGGATCGACTCACAGCAAGGTGGCACGTGGCACAGCCCTGTGGGAAAGCCTCGTGGGAAAGCCTCGAGGGACAGCCTCGAGGGAAAGCCACAGATCCCTTGATCCACGTGACAGGAAGCGTGACACTACTGCTGCAGCTCGGGAGGAAAGCGCACGTGCATGCCCCCACTCGAGACGAGGCCTGACTCCCCTGGGGAGACTCAGAAGCACCCCAAGATCCATGGCAACACTGGAGAGGAATCCTCAGGTTCCGGCCCCGACTCCACACAAGGACTGAGGCCCCGGCATGGACGGGAGAGGAATCCCGAGAGGTCCCCTAGCAACTCGCATGGGGACTGGCCTTTCCTGAGGCCACCAGAGCGGGTCCCTGTGGTCCCCATCGTATCTCGAGAAGACCTGCCGCAACTCGAGAAAATCCAGGAGGTTCTCCCCTCCAGGCGAGATGAGGCCCATTTCCGCTGAGGCATCTCGAGGCTGATCACACCTCACCTCTGGAACTTCGAAAGGATCCTTCACACCCTTGGTGCAAATCAAGAAGTTCCCCGACCTAGCCGTCTCCACTCGAGAGGAATCACGAGGGTCCCGCCCACATCCAGAGGAGCCCCGTTTCCGCCTCGTAGCTCGAGATGAGGGATCCTTTCCCTGCTTCGTCGGGAAAGAGTTCCCGGCCTTCCCGTCGCATCTCAAGAGGAGGCCCTCTCAACAGGAACGGCGAGAGGAACTCCAGGGTCGTGCCACCATTCCAAGAGTCCCCCAGATGTCTCAGTCCATTCCAGAGGAACCTCTTTTCCCTTCACCGGCTCGTCTTTCACGCCGAGGATCGACTCACACCAAGGTGGCACGTGGCACAGCCCTGTGGGAAAGCCTCGTGGGAAAGCCTCGAGGGACAGCCTCGAGGGAAAGCCACAGATCCCTTGATCCACGTGACAGGAAGCGTGACACTACTGCTGCAGCTCGGGAGGAAAGCGCACGTGCATGCCCCCACTCGAGACGAGGCCTGACTCCCCTGGGGAGACTCAGAAGCACCCCAAGATCCATGGCAACACTGGAGAGGAATCCTCAGGTTCCGGCCCCGACTCCACACAAGGACTGAGGCCCCGGCATGGACGGGAGAGGAATCCCGAGAGGTCCTCTAGCAACTCGCATGGGGACTGGCCTTTCCTGAGGCCACCAGAGCGGGTCCCTGAGGTCCCCGTCGTAACTCGAGAAGACCTGCCGCAACTCGAGAAAATCCAGGAGGTTCTCCCCTCCAGGCGAGATGAGGCCCATTTCCGCTGAGGCGTCTCGAGGCTGATCACACCTCACCTCTGGAACTTCAAAAGGGTCCTTCACACCCTTGGTGCAAATCAAGAAGTTCCCCGACATACCCGTCTCCACTCGAGAGGAATCACGAGGGTCCCGCCCACATCCAGAGGAGCCCCGTTTCCGCCTCATAGCTCGAGATGAGGGATCCTTTCCCTGCTTCGTCGGGAAAGAGTTCCCGGCGTTCCCGTCGCATCTCAAGAGGAGGCCCTCTCAACAGGAACGGCGAGAGGAACTCCAGGGTCGTGCCACCATTCCAAGAGTCCCCCAGATGTCTCAGTCCATTCCAGAGGAACCTCTTTTCCCTTCACCGGCTCGTCTTTCACGCCGAGGATCGACTCACACCAAGGTGGCACGTGGCACAGCCTTGTGGGAAAGCCTCGTGGGAAAGCCTCGAGGGACAGCCTCGAGAGAAAGCCACAGATCCCTTGATCCACGTGACAGGAAGCGTGACACTACTGCTGCAGCTCGGGAGGAAAGCGCACGTGCATGCCCCCACTCGAGACGAGGCCTGACTCCCCTGGGGAGACTCAGAAGCACCCCAAGATCCATGGCAACACTGGAGAGGAATCCTCAGGTTCCGGCCCCGACTCCACACAAGGACTGAGGCCCCGGCATGGACGGGAGAGGAATCCCGAGAGGTCCCCTAGCAACTCGCATGGGGACTGGCCTTTACTTAGGCCACCATAGCGGGTCCCTGTGGTCCCCGTCGTAACTCGAGAAGACCTGCCGCAACGGGAGAAAATCCAAGAGGTTCTCCCCTCCAGGCGAGATGAGGCCCATTTCCACTGAGGCGTCTCGAGGCTGATCACACCTCACCTCTGTAACTTCGAAAGGATCCTTCACACCCTTGGTGCAAATCAAGAAGATCCCCGACCTAGCCGTCTCCACTCGAGAGGAATCACGAGGGTCCCGCCCACATCCAGAGGAGCCCCGTTTCCGCCTCGTAGCTCGAGATGAGGGATCCTTTCCCTGCTTCGTCGGGAAAGAGTTCCCGGCGTTCCCGTCGCATCTCAAGAGGAGGCCCTCTCAACAGGAACGGCGAGAGGAACTCCAGGGTCGTGCGACCATTCCAAGAGTCCCCCAGATGTCTCAGTCCATTCCAGAGGAACCTCTTTTCCCCTCACCGGCTCGTCTTTCACGCCGAGGATCGACTCACACCAAGGTGGCACGTGGCACAGCCCTGTGGGAAAGCCTCGTGGTAAAGCCTCGAGGGACAGCCTCGAGGGAAAGCCACAGATCCCTTGATCCACGTGACAGGAAGCGTGACACTGCTGCTGCAGCTCGGGAGGAAAGTGCACGTGCATGCCCCCACTCGAGACGAGGCCTGACTCCCCAGGGGAGACTCAGAAACACCCCAAGATCCATGGCAACACTGGAGAGGAATCCTCAGGTTCCGGCCCCGACTCCACACAAGGACTGAGGCCCCGGCATGGACGGGAGAGGAATCCCGAGAAGTCCCCTAGCAACTCGCATGGGGACTGGCCTTTCCTGAGGCCACCAGAGCGGGTCCCTGTGGTCCCCGTCGTAACTCGAGAAGACCTGCCACAACTCGAGAAAATGCAGGAGGTTCTCCCCTCCAGGCGAGATGAGGCCCATTTCCGCTGAGGCGTCTCGAGGCTGATCACACCTCACCTCTGGAACTTCGAAAGTGTCCTTCACACCCTTGGTGCAAATCAAGAAGTTCCCCGACATACCCGTCTCCACTCGAGAGGAATCACGAGGGTCCCGCCCACATCCAGAGGAGCCCCGTTTCCGCCTCGTAGCTCGAGATGAGGGATCCTTTCCCTTCTTCGTCGGGAAAGATTTCCCGGCGTTCCCGTCGCATCTCAAGAGGAGGCCCTCTCAACAGGAACGGCGAGAGGAACTCCAGGGTCGTGCCACCATTCCAAGAGTCCCCCAGATGTCTCAGTCCATTCCAGAGGAACCTCTTTTCCCTTCACCGGCTCGTCTTTCACGCCGAGGATCGACTCACACCAAGGTGGCACGTGGCACAGCCCTGTGGGAAAGCCTCGTGGGAAAGCCTCGAGGGACAGCCTCGAGGGAAAGCCACAGATCCCTTGATCCACGTGACAGGAAGCGTGACACTACTGCTGCAGCTCGGGAGGAAAGGGCACGTGCATGCCCCCACTCGAGACGAGGCCTGACTCCCCTGGGGAGACTCAGAAGCACCCCAAGATCCATGGCAACACTGGAGAGGAATCCTCAGGTTCCGGCCCCGACTCCACACAAGGACTGAGGCCCCGGCATGGACGGGAGAGGAATCCCGAGAGGTCCCCTAGGAACTCGCATGGGGACTGGCCTTTCCTGAGGCCACCAGAGCGGGTCCCTGAGGTCCCCGTCGTAACTCGAGAAGACCTGAAGCAACTCGAGAAAATCCAAGAGGTTCTCCCCTCCAGGCGAGATGAGGCCCATTTCCGCTGAGGCGTCTCGAGGCTGATCACACCTCACCTCTGGACCTTCGAAAGGGTCCTTCACACCCTTGGTGCAAATCAAGAAGTTCCCCGACATACCCGTCTCCACTCGAGAGGAATCACGAGGGTCCCGCCCACATCCAGAGGAGCCCCGTTTCCGCCTCGTAGCTCGAGATGAGGGATCCTTTCCCTGCTTCGTCGGGAAAGAGTTCCCGGCATTCCCGAAGCATCTCAAGAGGAGGCCCTCTCAACAGGAACGGCGAGAGGAACTCCAGGGTCGTGCCACCATTCCAAGAGTCCCCCAGATGTCTCAGTCCATTCCAGAGGAACCTCTTTTCCCTTCACCGGCTCGTCTTTCACGCCGAGGATCGACTCACACCAAGGTGGCACGTGGCACAGCCCTGTGGGAAAGCCTCGTGGGAAAGCCTCGAGGGACAGCCTCGAGGGAAAGCCACAGATCACTTGATCCACGTGACAGGAAGCGTGACACTACTGCTGCAGCTCGGGAGGAAAGCGCACGTGCATGCCCCCACTCGAGACGAGGCCTGACTCCCCTGGGGAGACTCAGAAGCACCCCAAGATCCATGGCAACACTGGAGAGCAATCCTCAGGTTCCGGCCCCGACTCCACACAAGGACTGAGGCCCCGGCATGGAAGGGAGAGGAATCCCGAGAGGTCCCCTAGCAACTCGCATGGTGACTGGCCTTTCCTGAGGCCACCAGAGCGGGTCTCTGAGGTCCCCGTCGTAACTCGAGAAGACCTGCCGCAACTGGAGAAAATCCAGGAGGTTCTCCCCTCCAGGCGAGATGAGGCCCATTTCCGCTGAGGCGTCTCGAGGCTGATCACACCTCACCTCTGGACCTTCGAAAGGGTCCTTCACACCCTTGGTGCAAATCAAGAAGTTCCCCGACCTAGCCGTCTGCACTCGAGAGGAATCACGAGGGTCCCGCCCACATCCAGAGGAGCCCCGTTTCCGCCTCGTAGCTCGAGATGAGGGATCCTTTCCCTGCTTCGTCGGGAAAGAGTTCCCGGCGTTCCCGTCGCATCTCAAGAGGAGGCCCTCTCAACAGGAACGGCGAGAGGAACTCCAGGGTCGTGCCACCATTCCAAGAGTCCCCCAGATGTCTCAGTCCATTCCAGAGGAACCTCTTTTCCCTTCACCGGCTCGTCTTTCACGCCGAGGATCGACTCACACCAAGGTGGCACGTGGCACAGCCCTGTGGGAAAGCCTCGTGGGAAAGCCTCGAGGGACAGCCGCGAGGGAAAGACACAGATCCCTTGATCCACGTGACAGGAAGCGTGACACTACTGCTGCAGCTCGGCAGGTAAGCTCACGTGCATGCCTCCACTCGAGACGAGGCCTCACTCCCCTGGGGAGACTCAGAAGCACCCCAAGATCCATGGCAACACTGGAGAGGAATCCTCAGGTTCCGGCCCCGACTCCACACAAGGACTGAGGCCCCGGCATGGACGGGAGAGGAATCCCGAGAGGTCCCCTTGCAACTCGCATGGGGACTGGCCTTTCCTGAGGCCACCAGAGCGGGTCCCTGAGGTCCCCGTCGTAACTCGAGAAGACCTGCCGCAACTCGAGAAAATCCAGGAGGTTCTCCCCTCCAGGCGAGATGAGGCCCATTTCCGCTGAGGCGTTTCGAGGCTGATCACACCTCACCTCTGGAACTTCGAAAGGGTCCTTCACACCCTTGGTGCAAATCAAGAAGTTCCCCGACATACCCGTCTCCACTCGAGAGGAATCACGAGGGTCCCGCCCACATCCAGAGGAGCCCCGTTTCCGCCTCGTAGCTCGAGATGAGGGATCCTTTCCCTGCTTCGTCGGGAAAGAGTTCCCGGCGTTCCCGTCGCATCTCAAGAGGAGGCCCTCTCAACAGGAACGGCGAGAGGAACTCCAGGGTCGTGCCACCATTCCAAGAGTCCCCCAGATGTCTCAGTCCATTCCAGAGGAACCTCTTTTCCCTTCACCGGCTCGTCTTTCACGCCGAGGATCGACTCACACCAAGGTGGCACGTGGCACAGCCCTGTGGGAAAGCCTCGTGGGAAAGCCTCGAGGGACAGCCTCGAGGGAAAGCCACAGATCCCTTGATCCACGTGACAGGAAGCGTGACACTACTGCTGCAGCTCGGGAGGAAAGCGCACGTGCATGCCCCCACTCGAGACGAGGCCTGACTCCCCTGGGGAGGCTCAGAAGCACCCCAAGATCCATGGCAACAATGGAGAGGAATCCTCAGGTTCGGCCCCGACTCCACACAAGGACTGAGGCCCCGGCATGGACGGGAGAGGAATCCCGAGAGGTCCCCTAGCAAGTCGCATGGGGACTGGCCTTTCCTGAGGCCACCAGAGCGGGTCCCTGAGGTCCCCGTCGTAACTCGAGAAGACCTGCCGCAACTGGAGAAAATCCAGGAGGTTCTCCCCTCCAGGCGAGATGAGGCCCATTTCCGCTGAGGCGTCTCGAGGCTGATCACACCTCACCTCTGGAACTTTGAAAGGGTCCTTCACACCCTTGGTGCAAATCAAGAAGTTCCCCGACATACCCGTCTCCACTCGAGAGGAATCACGAGGGTCCCGCCCACATCCAGAGGAGCCCCGTTTCCGCCTCGTAGCTCGAGATGAGGGATCCTTTCCCTGCTTCGTCGGGAAAGAGTTCCCGGCGTTCCCGTCGCATCTCAAGAGGAGGCCCTCTCAACAGGAACGGCGAGAGGAACTCCAGGGTCGTGCCACCATTCCAAGAGTCCCCCAGATGTCTCAGTCCATTCCAGAGGAACCTCTT
This sequence comes from Budorcas taxicolor, assembly GCF_023091745.1. Classification (NCBI taxonomy): domain Eukaryota; kingdom Metazoa; phylum Chordata; class Mammalia; order Artiodactyla; family Bovidae; genus Budorcas; species Budorcas taxicolor. Next base: position 912,760 of record NW_026291768.1, read on the forward strand.
TTCCCTTCACCGGCTCGTCTTTCACGCCGAGGATCGACTCACACCAAGGTGGCACGTGGCACAGCCTTGTGGGAAAGCCTCGTGGGAAAGCCTCGAGGGACAGCCTCGAGAGAAAGCCACAGATCCCTTGATCAACGTGACAGGAAGCGTGACACTACTGCTGCAGCTCGGGAGGAAAGCGCACGTGCATGCCCCCACTCGCGACGAGGCCTGACTCCCCTGGGGAGACTCAGAAGCACCCCAAGATCCATGGCAACACTGGAGAGGAATCCTCAGGTTCCGGCCCCGACTCCACACAAGGACTGAGGCCCCGGCATGGACGGGAGAGGAATCCCGAGAGGTACCCTAGCAACTCGCATGGGGACTGGCCTTTACTGAGGCCACCATAGCGGGTCCCTGTGGTCCCCGTCGTAACTCGAGAAGACCTGCCGCAACTGGAGAAAATCCAAGAGGTTCTCCCCTCCAGGCGAGATGAGGCCCATTTCCGCTGAGGCGTCTCGAGGCTGATCACACCTCACCTCTGGAACTTTGAAAGGGTCCTTCACACCCTTGGTGCAAATCAAGAAGTTCCCCGACATATCCGTCTCCACTCGAGAGGAATCACGAGGGTCCCGCCCACATCCAGAGGAGCCCCGTTTCCGCCTCGTAGCTCGAGATGAGGGATCCTTTCCCTGCTTCGTCGGGAAAGAGTTCCCGGCGTTCCCGTCGCATCTCAAGAGGAGGCCCTCTCAACAGGAACGGCGAGAGGAACTCCAGGGTCGTGCCACCATTCCAAGAGTCCCCCAGATGTCTCAGTCCATTCCAGAGGAACCTCTTTTCCCTTCACCGGCTCGTCTTTCACGCCGAGGATCGACTCACACCAAGGTGGCACGTGGCACAGCCTTGTGGGAAAGCCTCGTGGGAAAGCCTCGAGGTACAGCCTCGAGAGAAAGCCACAGATCCCTTGATCCACGTGACAGGAAGCGTGACACTACTGCTGCAGCTCGGGAGGAAAGCGCACGTGCATGCCCCCACTCGCGACGAGGCCTGACTCCCCTGGGGAGACTCAGAAGCACCCCAAGATCCATGGCAACACTGGAGAGGAATCCTCAGGTTCCGGCCCCGACTCCACACAAGGACTGAGGCCCCGGCATGGACGGGAGAGGAATCCCGAGAGGTCCCCTAGCAACTCGCATGGGGACTGGCCTTTCCTGAGGCCACCAGAGCGGGTCCCTGTGGTCCCCATCGTATCTCGAGAAGACCTGCCGCAACTCGAGAAAATCCAGGAGGTTCTCCCCTCCAGGCGAGATGAGGCCCATTTCCGCTGAGGCATCTCGAGGCTGATCACACCTCACCTCTGGAACTTCGAAAGGATCCTTCACACCCTTGGTGCAAATCAAGAAGTTCCCCGACCTAGCCGTCTCCACTCGAGAGGAATCACGAGGGTCCCGCCCACATCCAGAGGAGCCCCGTTTCCGCCTCGTAGCTCGAGATGAGGGATCCTTTCCCTGCTTCGTCGGGAAAGAGTTCCCGGCCTTCCCGTCGCATCTCAAGAGGAGGCCCTCTCAACAGGAACGGCGAGAGGAACTCCAGGGTCGTGCCACCATTCCAAGAGTCCCCCAGATGTCTCAGTCCATTCCAGAGGAACCTCTTTTCCCTTCACCGGCTCGTCTTTCACGCCGAGGATCGACTCACACCAAGGTGGCACGTGGCACAGCCCTGTGGGAAAGCCTCGTGGGAAAGCCTCGAGGGACAGCCTCGAGGGAAAGCCACAGATCCCTTGATCCACGTGACAGGAAGCGTGACACTACTGCTGCAGCTCGGGAGGAAAGCGCACGTGCATGCCCCCACTCGAGACGAGGCCTGACTCCCCTGGGGAGACTCAGAAGCACCCCAAGATCCATGGCAACACTGGAGAGGAATCCTCAGGTTCCGGCCCCGACTCCACACAAGGACTGAGGCCCCGGCATGGACGGGAGAGGAATCCCGAGAGGTCCCCTAGCAACTCGCATGGGGACTGGCCTTTCCTGAGGCCACCAGAGCGGGTCCCTGAGGTCCCCGTCGTAACTCGAGAAGACCTGCCGCAACTCGAGAAAATCCAGGAGGTTCTCCCCTCCAGGCGAGATGAGGCCCATTTCCGCTGAGGCGTCTCGAGGCTGATCACACCTCACCTCTGGAACTTCAAAAGGGTCCTTCACACCCTTGGTGCAAATCAAGAAGTTCCCTGACATACCCGTCTCCACTCGAGAGGAATCACGAGGGTCCCGCCCACATCCAGAGGAGCCCCGTTTCCGCCTCGTAGCTCGAGATGAGGGATCCTTTCCCTGCTTCGTCGGGAAAGAGTTCCCGGCGTTCCCGTCGCATCTCAAGAGGAGGCCCTCTCAACAGGAACGGCGAGAGGAACTCCAGGGTCGTGCCACCATTCCAAGAGTCCCCCAGATGTCTCAGTCCATTCCAGAGGAACCTCTTTTCCCTTCACCGGCTCGTCTTTCACGCCGAGGATCGACTCACACCAAGGTGGCACGTGGCACAGCCTTGTGGGAAAGCCTCGTGGGAAAGCCTCGAGGGACAGCCTCGAGAGAAAGCCACAGATCCCTTGATCCACGTGACAGGAAGCGTGACACTACTGCTGCAGCTCGGGAGGAAAGCGCACGTGCATGCCCCCACTCGAGACGAGGCCTGACTCCCCTGGGGAGACTCAGAAGCACCCCAAGATCCATGGCAACACTGGAGAGGAATCCTCAGGTTCCGGCCCCGACTCCACACAAGGACTGAGGCCCCGGCATCGACGGGAGAGGAATCCCGAGAGGTCCCCTAGCAACTCGCATGGGGACTGGCCTTTACTTAGGCCACCATAGCGGGTCCCTGTGGTCCCCGTCGTAACTCGAGAAGACCTGCCGCAACTGGAGAAAATCCAAGAGGTTCTCCCCTCCAGGCGAGATGAGGCCCATTTCCACTGAGGCGTCTCGAGGCTGATCACACCTCACCTCTGTAACTTCGAAAGGATCCTTCACACCCTTGGTGCAAATCAAGAAGATCCCCGACCTAGCCGTCTCCACTCGAGAGGAATCACGAGGGTCCCGCCCACATCCAGAGGAGCCCCGTTTCCGCCTCGTAGCTCGAGATGAGGGATCCTTTCCCTGCTTCGTCGGGAAAGAGTTCCCGGCGTTCCCGTCGCATCTCAAGAGGAGGCCCTCTCAACAGGAACGGCGAGAGGAACTCCAGGGTCGTGCGACCATTCCAAGAGTCCCCCAGATGTCTCAGTCCATTCCAGAGGAACCTCTTTTCCCCTCACCGGCTCGTCTTTCACGCCGAGGATCGACTCACACCAAGGTGGCACGTGGCACAGCCCTGTGGGAAAGCCTCGTGGGAAAGCCTCGAGGGACAGCCTCGAGGGAAAGCCACAGATCCCTTGATCCACGTGACAGGAAGCGTGACACTGCTGCTGCAGCTCGGGAGGAAAGTGCACGTGCATGCCCCCACTCGAGACGAGGCCTGACTCCCCAGGGGAGACTCAGAAACACCCCAAGATCCATGGCAACACTGGAGAGGAATCCTCAGGTTCCGGCCCCGACTCCACACAAGGACTGAGGCCCCGGCATGGACGGGAGAGGAATCCCGAGAAGTCCCCTAGCAACTCGCATGGGGACTGGCCTTTCCTGAGGCCACCAGAGCGGGTCCCTGTGGTCCCCGTCGTAACTCGAGAAGACCTGCCACAACTCGAGAAAATGCAGGAGGTTCTCCCCTCCAGGCGAGATGAGGCCCATTTCCGCTGAGGCGTCTCGAGGCTGATCACACCTCACCTCTGGAACTTCGAAAGTGTCCTTCACACCCTTGGTGCAAATCAAGAAGTTCCCCGACATACCCGTCTCCACTCGAGAGGAATCACGAGGGTCCCGCCCACATCCAGAGGAGCCCCGTTTCCGCCTCGTAGCTCGAGATGAGGGATCCTTTCCCTTCTTCGTCGGGAAAGATTTCCCGGCGTTCCCGTCGCATCTCAAGAGGAGGCCCTCTCAACAGGAACGGCGAGAGGAACTCCAGGGTCGTGCCACCATTCCAAGAGTCCCCCAGATGTCTCAGTCCATTCCAGAGGAACCTCTTTTCCCTTCACCGGCTCGTCTTTCACGCCGAGGATCGACTCACACCAAGGTGGCACGTGGCACAGCCCTGTGGGAAAGCCTCGTGGGAAAGCCTCGAGGGACAGCCTCGAGGGAAAGCCACAGATCCCTTGATCCACGTGACAGGAAGCGTGACACTACTGCTGCAGCTCGGGAGGAAAGGGCACGTGCATGCCCCCACTCGAGACGAGGCCTGACTCCCCTGGGGAGACTCAGAAGCACCCCAAGATCCATGGCAACACTGGAGAGGAATCCTCAGGTTCCGGCCCCGACTCCACACAAGGACTGAGGCCCCGGCATGGACGGGAGAGGAATCCCGAGAGGTCCCCTAGGAACTCGCATGGGGACTGGCCTTTCCTGAGGCCACCAGAGCGGGTCCCTGAGGTCCCCGTCGTAACTCGAGAAGACCTGAAGCAACTCGAGAAAATCCAAGAGGTTCTCCCCTCCAGGCGAGATGAGGCCCATTTCCGCTGAGGCGTCTCGAGGCTGATCACACCTCACCTCTGGACCTTCGAAAGGGTCCTTCACACCCTTGGTGCAAATCAAGAAGTTCCCCGACATACCCGTCTCCACTCGAGAGGAATCACGTGGGTCCCGCCCACATCAAGAGGAGCCCCGTTTCCGCCTCGTAGCTCGAGATGAGGGATCCTTACCCTGCTTCTTCGGGAAAGAGTTCCCGGCATTCCCGAAGCATCTCAAGAGGAGGCCCTCTCAACAGGAACGGCGAGAGGAACTCCAGGGTCGTGCCACCATTCCAAGAGTCCCCCAGATGTCTCAGTCCATTCCAGAGGAACCTCTTTTCCCTTCACCGGCTCGTCTTTCACGCCGAGGATCGACTCACACCAAGGTGGCACGTGGCACAGCCCTGTGGGAAAGCCTCGTGGGAAAGCCTCGAGGGACAGCCTCGAGGGAAAGCCACAGATCCCTTGATCCACGTGACAGGAAGCGTGACACTACTGCTGCAGCTCGGGAGGAAAGCGCACGTGCATGCCCCCACTCGAGACGAGGCCTGACTCCCCTGGGGAGACTCAGAAGCACCCCAAGATCCATGGCAACACTGGAGAGGAATCCTCAGGTTCCGGCCCCGACTCCACACAAGGACTGAGGCCCCGGCATGGACGGGAGAGGAATCCCGAGAGGTCCCCTAGCAACTCGCATGGGGACTGGCCTTTCCTGAGGCCACCAGAGCGGGTCCCTGAGGTCCCCGTCGTAACTCGAGAAGACCTGCCGCAACTCGAGAAAATCCAGGAGGTTCTCCCCTCCAGGCGAGATGAGGCCCATTTCCGCTGAGGCGTCTCGAGGCTGATCACACCTCACCTCTGGAACTTCAAAAGGGTCCTTCACACCCTTGGTGCAAATCAAGAAGTTCCCTGACATACCCGTCTCCACTCGAGAGGAATCACGAGGGTCCCGCCCACATCCAGAGGAGCCCCGTTTCCGCCTCGTAGCTCGAGATGAGGGATCCTTTCCCTGCTTCGTCGGGAAAGAGTTCCCGGCGTTCCCGTCGCATCTCAAGAGGAGGCCCTCTCAACAGGAACGGCGAGAGGAACTCCAGGGTCGTGCCACCATTCCAAGAGTCCCCCAGATGTCTCAGTCCATTCCAGAGGAACCTCTTTTCCCTTCACCGGCTCGTCTTTCACGCCGAGGATCGACTCACACCAAGGTGGCACGTGGCACAGCCTTGTGGGAAAGCCTCGTGGGAAAGCCTCGAGGGACAGCCTCGAGAGAAAGCCACAGATCCCTTGATCCACGTGACAGGAAGCGTGACACTACTGCTGCAGCTCGGGAGGAAAGCGCACGTGCATGCCCCCACTCGAGACGAGGCCTGACTCCCCTGGGGAGACTCAGAAGCACCCCAAGATCCATGGCAACACTGGAGAGGAATCCTCAGGTTCCGGCCCCGACTCCACACAAGGACTGAGGCCCCGGCATCGACGGGAGAGGAATCCCGAGAGGTCCCCTAGCAACTCGCATGGGGACTGGCCTTTACTTAGGCCACCATAGCGGGTCCCTGTGGTCCCCGTCGTAACTCGAGAAGACCTGCCGCAACTGGAGAAAATCCAAGAGGTTCTCCCCTCCAGGCGAGATGAGGCCCATTTCCACTGAGGCGTCTCGAGGCTGATCACACCTCACCTCTGTAACTTCGAAAGGATCCTTCACACCCTTGGTGCAAATCAAGAAGATCCCCGACCTAGCCGTCTCCACTCGAGAGGAATCACGAGGGTCCCGCCCACATCCAGAGGAGCCCCGTTTCCGCCTCGTAGCTCGAGATGAGGGATCCTTTCCCTGCTTCGTCGGGAAAGAGTTCCCGGCGTTCCCGTCGCATCTCAAGAGGAGGCCCTCTCAACAGGAACGGCGAGAGGAACTCCAGGGTCGTGCGACCATTCCAAGAGTCCCCCAGATGTCTCAGTCCATTCCAGAGGAACCTCTTTTCCCCTCACCGGCTCGTCTTTCACGCCGAGGATCGACTCACACCAAGGTGGCACGTGGCACAGCCCTGTGGGAAAGCCTCGTGGGAAAGCCTCGAGGGACAGCCTCGAGGGAAAGCCACAGATCCCTTGATCCACGTGACAGGAAGCGTGACACTGCTGCTGCAGCTCGGGAGGAAAGTGCACGTGCATGCCCCCACTCGAGACGAGGCCTGACTCCCCAGGGGAGACTCAGAAACACCCCAAGATCCATGGCAACACTGGAGAGGAATCCTCAGGTTCCGGCCCCGACTCCACACAAGGACTGAGGCCCCGGCATGGACGGGAGAGGAATCCCGAGAAGTCCCCTAGCAACTCGCATGGGGACTGGCCTTTCCTGAGGCCACCAGAGCGGGTCCCTGTGGTCCCCGTCGTAACTCGAGAAGACCTGCCACAACTCGAGAAAATGCAGGAGGTTCTCCCCTCCAGGCGAGATGAGGCCCATTTCCGCTGAGGCGTCTCGAGGCTGATCACACCTCACCTCTGGAACTTCGAAAGTGTCCTTCACACCCTTGGTGCAAATCAAGAAGTTCCCCGACATACCCGTCTCCACTCGAGAGGAATCACGAGGGTCCCGCCCACATCCAGAGGAGCCCCGTTTCCGCCTCGTAGCTCGAGATGAGGGATCCTTTCCCTTCTTCGTCGGGAAAGATTTCCCGGCGTTCCCGTCGCATCTCAAGAGGAGGCCCTCTCAACAGGAACGGCGAGAGGAACTCCAGGGTCGTGCCACCATTCCAAGAGTCCCCCAGATGTCTCAGTCCATTCCAGAGGAACCTCTTTTCCCTTCACCGGCTCGTCTTTCACGCCGAGGATCGACTCACACCAAGGTGGCACGTGGCACAGCCCTGTGGGAAAGCCTCGTGGGAAAGCCTCGAGGGACAGCCTCGAGGGAAAGCCACAGATCCCTTGATCCACGTGACAGGAAGCGTGACACTACTGCTGCAGCTCGGGAGGAAAGGGCACGTGCATGCCCCCACTCGAGACGAGGCCTGACTCCCCTGGGGAGACTCAGAAGCACCCCAAGATCCATGGCAACACTGGAGAGGAATCCTCAGGTTCCGGCCCCGACTCCACACAAGGACTGAGGCCCCGGCATGGACGGGAGAGGAATCCCGAGAGGTCCCCTAGGAACTCGCATGGGGACTGGCCTTTCCTGAGGCCACCAGAGCGGGTCCCTGAGGTCCCCGTCGTAACTCGAGAAGACCTGAAGCAACTCGAGAAAATCCAAGAGGTTCTCCCCTCCAGGCGAGATGAGGCCCATTTCCGCTGAGGCGTCTCGAGGCTGATCACACCTCACCTCTGGACCTTCGAAAGGGTCCTTCACACCCTTGGTGCAAATCAAGAAGTTCCCCGACATACCCGTCTCCACTCGAGAGGAATCACGTGGGTCCCGCCCACATCAAGAGGAGCCCCGTTTCCGCCTCGTAGCTCGAGATGAGGGATCCTTACCCTGCTTCTTCGGGAAAGAGTTCCCGGCATTCCCGAAGCATCTCAAGAGGAGGCCCTCTCAACAGGAACGGCGAGAGGAACTCCAGGGTCGTGCCACCATTCCAAGAGTCCCCCAGATGTCTCAGTCCATTCCAGAGGAACCTCTTTTCCCTTCACCGGCTCGTCTTTCACGCCGAGGATCGACTCACACCAAGGTGGCACGTGGCACAGCCCTGTGGGAAAGCCTCGTGGGAAAGCCTCGAGGGACAGCCTCGAGGGAAAGCCACAGATCCCTTGATCCACGTGACAGGAAGCGTGACACTACTGCTGCAGCTCGGGAGGAAAGCGCACGTGCATGCCCCCACTCGAGACGAGGCCTGACTCCCCTGGGGAGACTCAGAAGCACCCCAAGATCCATGGCAACACTGGAGAGGAATCCTCAGGTTCCGGCCCCGACTCCACACAAGGACTGAGGCCCCGGCATGGACGGGAGAGGAATCCCGAGAGGTCCCCTAGCAACTCGCATGGGGACTGGCCTTTCCTGAGGCCACCAGAGCGGGTCCCTGTGGTCCCCGTCGTAACTCGTGAAGACCTGCCGCAACTGGAGAAAATCCAGGAGGTTCTCCCCTCCAGGCGAGATGAGGCCCATTTCCGCTGAGGCGTCTCGAGGCTGATCACACCTCACCTCTGGAACTTTGAAAGGGTCCTTCACACCCTTGGTGCAAATCAAGAAGTTCCCCGACATACCCGTCTCCACTCGAGAGGAATCACGAGGGTCCCGCCCACATCCAGAGGAGCCCCGTTTCCGCCTCGTAGCTCGAGATGAGGGATCCTTTCCCTGCTTCGTCGGGAAAGAGTTCCCGGCGTTCCCGTCGCATCTCAAGAGGAGGCCCTCTCAACAGGAACGGCGAGAGGAACTCCAGGGTCGTGCCACCATTCCAAGAGTCCCCCAGATGTCTCAGTCCATTCCAGAGGAACCTCTTTTCCCTTCACCGGCTCGTCTTTCACGCCGAGGATCGACTCACACCAAGGTGGCACGTGGCACAGCCCTGTGGGAAAGCCTCGTGGGAAAGCCTCGAGGGACAGCCGCGAGGGAAAGACACAGATCCCTTGATCCACGTGACAGGAAGCGTGACACTACTGCTGCAGCTCGGCAGGTAAGCTCACGTGCATGCCTCCACTCGAGACGAGGCCTGACTCCCCTGGGGAGACTCAGAAGCACCCCAAGATCCATGGCAACACTGGAGAGGAATCCTCAGGTTCCGGCCCCGACTCCACACAAGGACTGAGGCCCCGGCATGGACGGGAGAGGAATCCCGAGAGGTCCCCTTGCAACTCGCATGGGGACTGGCCTTTCCTGAGGCCACCAGAGCGGGTCCCTGAGGTCCCCGTCGTAACTCGAGAAGACCTGCCGCAACTCGAGAAAATCCAGGAGGTTCTCCCCTCCAGGCGAGATGAGGCCCATTTCCGCTGAGGCGTTTCGAGGCTGATCACACCTCACCTCTGGAACTTCGAAAGGGTCCTTCACACCCTTGGTGCAAATCAAGAAGTTCCCCGACATACCCGTCTCCACTCGAGAGGAATCACGAGGGTCCCGCCCACATCCAGAGGAGCCCCGTTTCCGCCTCGTAGCTCGAGATGAGGGATCCTTTCCCTGCTTCGTCGGGAAAGAGTTCCCGGCGTTCCCGTCGCATCTCAAGAGGAGGCCCTCTCAACAGGAACGGCGAGAGGAACTCCAGGGTCGTGCCACCATTCCAAGAGTCCCCCAGATGTCTCAGTCCATTCCAGAGGAACCTCTTTTCCCTTCACCGGCTCGTCTTTCACGCCGAGGATCGACTCACACCAAGGTGGCACGTGGCACAGCCCTGTGGGAAAGCCTCGTGGGAAAGCCTCGAGGGACAGCCTCGAGGGAAAGCCACAGATCCCTTGATCCACGTGACAGGAAGCGTGACACTACTGCTGCAGCTCGGGAGGAAAGCGCACGTGCATGCCCCCACTCGAGCCTGGGGAGACTCAGAAGCACCCCAAGATCCATGGCAACACTGGAGAGGAATCCTCAGGTTCCGGCCCCGACTCCACACAAGGACTGAGGCCCCGGCATGGACGGGAGAGGAATCCCGAGAGGTCCCCTAGCAACTCGCATGGGGACTGGCCTTTCCTGAGGCCACCAGAGCGGGTCCCTGAGGTCCCCGTCGTAACTCGAGAAGACCTGCCGCAACTCGAGAAAATCCAGGAGGTTCTCCCCTCCAGGCGAGATGAGGCCCATTTCCGCTGAGGCGTCTCGAGGCTGATCACACCTCACCTCTGGAACTTCGAAAGGGTCCTTCACACCCTTGGTGCAAATCAAGAAGTTCCCCGACATACCCGTCTCCACTCGAGAGGAATCACGAGGGTCCCGCCCACATCCAGAGGAGCCCCGTTACCGCCTCGTAGCTCGAGATGTGGGATCGTTTCCCTGCTTCGTCGGGAAAGAGTTCCCGGCATTCCTGTCGCATCTCAAGAGGAGGCCCTCTCAACAGGAACAGCGAGAGGAACTCCAGGGTCGTGCCACCATTCCAAGAGTCCCCCAGATGTCTCAGTCCATTCCAGAGGAACCTCTTTTCCCTTCACCGGCTCGTCTTTCACGCCGAGGATCGACTCACACCAAGGTGGCACGTGGCACAGCCTCGTGGGAAAGCCTCGAGGGACAGCCTCGAGGGAAAGCCACAGATCCCTTGATCCACGTGACAGGAAGCGTGACACTACTGCTGCAGCTCGGGAGGAAAGGGCACGTGCATGGCCCCACTCGAGACGAGGCCTGACTCCCCTGGGGAGACTCAGAAGCACCCCAAGATCCATGGCAACACTGGAGAGGAATCCTCAGGTTCCGGCCCCGACTCCACACAAGGACTGAGGCCCCGGCATGGACGGGAGAGGAATCCTGAGAGGTCCCCTAGCAACTCGCATGGGGACTGGCCTTTCCTGAGGCCACCAGAGCGGGTCCCTGAGGTCCCCGTCGTAACTCGAGAAGACCTGCCGCAACTCGAGAAAATCCAAGAGGTTCTCCCCTCCAGGCGAGATGAGGCCCATTTCCGCTGAGGCGTCTCGAGGCTGATCACACCTCACCTCTGGAACTTCGAAAGGGTCCTTCACACCCTTGGTGCAAATCAAGAAGTTCCCCGACATACCCGTCTCCACTCGAGAGGAATCACGCGGGTCCCGCCCACATCCAGAGGAGCCCCGTTTCTGCCTCGTAGCTCGAGATGAGGGATCCTTTCCCTGCTTCGTCGGGAAAGAGTTCCCGGCATTCCCGTCGCATCTCAAGAGGAGGCCCTCTCAACAGGAACGGCGAGAGGAACTCCAGGGTCGTGCCACCATTCCAAGAGTCCCCCAGATGTCTCAGTCCATTCCAGAGGAACCTCTTTTCCCTTCACCGGCTCGTCTTTCACGCCGAGGATCGACTCACACCAAGGTGGCACGTGGCACAGCCCTGTGGGAAAGCCTCGTGGGAAAGCCTCGAGGGACAGCCTCGAGGGAAAGCCACAGATCCGTTGATCCACGTGACAGGAAGCGTGACACTACTGCTGCAGCTCGGGAGGAAAGCGCACGTGCATGCCCCCACTCGAGACGAGGCCTGAGTCCTCTGGGGAGACTCAGAAGCACCCCAAGATCCATGGCAACACTGGAGAGGAATCCCCAGGTTCCGGACCCGACTCCACACAAGGACTGAGGCCCCGGCATGGACGGGAGAGGAATCCCGAGATGTCCCCTAGCAAGTCGCATGGGGACTGGCCTTTCCTGAGGCCACCAGAGCGGGTCCCTGAGGTCCCCGTCGTAACTCGAGAAGACCTGCCGCAACTCGAGAAAATCCAGGAGGTTCTCCCCTCCAGGCGAGATGAGGCCCATTTCCGCTGAGGCGTCTCGAGGCTGATCACACCTCACCTCTGGAACTTCGAAAGGGTCCTTCACACCCTTGGTGCAAATCAAGAAGTTCCCCGACATACCCGTCTCCACTCGAGAGGAATCACGAGGGTCCCGCCCACATCCAGAGGAGCCCCGTTTCCGCCTCGTAGCTCGAGATGAGGGATCCTTTCCCTGCTTCGTCGGGAAAGAGTTCCCGGCGTTCCCGTCGCATCTCAAGAGGAGGCCCTCTCAACAGGAACGGCGAGAGGAACTCCAGGGTCGTGCCACCATTCCAAGAGTCCCCCAGATGTCTCAGTCCATTCCAGAGGAACCTCTTTTCCCTTCACCGGCTCGTCTTTCACGCCGAGGATCGACTCACACCAAGGTGGCACGTGGCTCAGCCCTGTGGGAAAGCCTCGTTGGAAAGCCTCGAGGGACAGCCTCGAGGGAAAGCCACAGATCCCTTGATCCACGTGACAGGAAGCGTGACACTACTGATGCAGCTCGGGAGGAAAGCGCACGTGCATGTCCCCACTCGAGACGAGGCCTGACTCCCCTGGGGAGACTCAGAAGCACCCCAAGATCCATGGCAACACTGGAGAGGAATCCTCAGGTTCCGGCCCCGACTCCACACAAGGACTGAGGCCCCGGCATGGACGGGAGAGGAATCCCGAGATGTCCCCTAGCAACTCGCATGGGGACTGGCCTTTCCTGAGGCCACCAGAGCGGGTCCCTGAGGTCCCCGTCGTAACTCGAGAAGACCTGCCGCAACTGGAGAAAATCCAGGAGGTTCTCCCCTCCAGGCGAGATGAGGCCCATTTCCACTGAGGCGTCTCGAGGCTGATCACACCTCCCCTCTGGAACTTCGAAAGGGTCCTTCACACCCTTGGTGCAAATCAAGAAGTTCCCCGACCTAGCCGTCTCCACTCGAGAGGAATCTCGTGGGTCCCGCCCACATCCAGAGGAGCCCCGTTTCTGCCTCGTAGCTCGAGATGAGGGATCCTTTCCCTGCTTCGTCGGGAAAGAGTTCCCGGCATTCCCGTCGCATCTCAAGAGGAGGCCCTCTCAACAGGAACGGCGAGAGGAACTCCAGGGTCGTGCCACCATTCCAAGAGTCCCCCAGATGTCTCAGTCCATTCCAGAGGAACCTCTTTTCCCTTCACCGGCTCGTCTTTCACGCCGAGGATCGACTCACACCAAGGTGGCACGTGGCACAGCCCTGTGGGAAAGCCTCGTGGGAAAGCCTCGAGGGACAGCCTCGAGGGAAAGCCACAGATCCGTTGATCCACGTGACAGGAAGCGTGACACTACTGCTGCAGCTCGGGAGGAAAGCGCACGTGCATGCCCCCACTCGAGACGAGGCCTGAGTCCTCTGGGGAGACTCAGAAGCACCCCAAGATCCATGGCAACACTGGAGAGGAATCCTCAGGTTCCGGACCCGACTCCACACAAGGACTGAGGCCCCGGCATGGACGGGAGAGGAATCCCGAGATGTCCCCTAGCAAGTCGCATGGGGACTGGCCTTTCCTGAGGCCACCAGAGCGGGTCCCTGAGGTCCCCGTCGTAACTCGAGAAGACCTGCCGCAACTCGAGAAAATCCAGGAGGTTCTCCCCTCCAGGCGAGATGAGGCCCATTTCCGCTGAGGCGTCTCGAGGCTGATCACACCTCACCTCTGGAACTTCGAAAGGGTCCTTCACACCCTTGGTGCAAATCAAGAAGTTCCCCGACATACCCGTCTCCACTCGAGAGGAATCACGAGGGTCCCGCCCACATCCAGAGGAGCCCCGTTTCCGCCTCGTAGCTCGAGATGAGGGATCCTTTCCCTGCTTCGTCGGGAAAGAGTTCCCGGCGTTCCCGTCGCATCTCAAGAGGAGGCCCTCTCAACAGGAACGGCGAGAGGAACTCCAGGGTCGTGCCACCATTCCAAGAGTCCCCCAGATGTCTCAGTCCATTCCAGAGGAACCTCTTTTCCCTTCACCGGCTCGTCTTTCACGCCGAGGATCGACTCACACCAAGGTGGCACGTGGCTCAGCCCTGTGGGAAAGCCTCGTTGGAAAGCCTCGAGGGACAGCCTCGAGGGAAAGCCACAGATCCCTTGATCCACGTGACAGGAAGCGTGACACTACTGATGCAGCTCGGGAGGAAAGCGCACGTGCATGTCCCCACTCGAGACGAGGCCTGACTCCCCTGGGGAGACTCAGAAGCACCCCAAGATCCATGGCAACACTGGAGAGGAATCCTCAGGTTCCGGCCCCGACTCCACACAAGGACTGAGGCCCCGGCATGGACGGGAGAGGAATCCCGAGAGGTCCCCTAGCAACTCGCATGGGGACTGGCCTTTCCTGAGGCCACCAGAGCGGGTCCCTGAGGTCCCCGTCGTAACTCGAGAAGACCTGCCGCAACTGGAGAAAATCCAGGAGGTTCTCCCCTCCAGGCGAGATGAGGCCCATTTCCACTGAGGCGTCTCGAGGCTGATCACACCTCCCCTCTGGAACTTCGAAAGGGTCCTTCACACCCTTGGTGCAAATCAAGAAGTTCCCCGACCTAGCCGTCTCCACTCGAGAGGAATCTCGTGGGTCCCGCCCACATCCAGAGGAGCCCCGTTTCTGCCTCGTAGCTCGAGATGAGGGATCCTTTCCCTGCTTCGTCGGGAAAGAGTTCCCGGCATTCCCGTCGCATCTCAAGAGGAGGCCCTCTCAACAGGAACGGCGAGAGGAACTCCAGGGTCGTGCCACCATTCCAAGAGTCCCCCAGATGTCTCAGTCCATTCCAGAGGAACCTCTTTTCCCTTCACCGGCTCGTCTTTCACGCCGAGGATCGACTCACACCAAGGTGGCACGTGGCACAGCCCTGTGGGAAAGCCTCGTGGGAAAGCCTCGAGGGACAGCCTCGAGGGAAAGCCACAGATCCGTTGATCCACGTGACAGGAAGCGTGACACTACTGCTGCAGCTCGGGAGGAAAGCGCACGTGCATGCCCCCACTCGAGACGAGGCCTGAGTCCTCTGGGGAGACTCAGAAGCACCCCAAGATCCATGGCAACACTGGAGAGGAATCCTCAGGTTCCGGACCCGACTCCACACAAGGACTGAGGCCCCGGCATGGACGGGAGAGGAATCCCGAGATGTCCCCTAGCAAGTCGCATGGGGACTGGCCTTTCCTGAGGCCACCAGAGCGGGTCCCTGAGGTCCCCGTCGTAACTCGAGAAGACCTGCCGCAACTCGAGAAAATCCAGGAGGTTCTCCCCTCCAGGCGAGATGAGGCCCATTTCCGCTGAGGCGTCTCGAGGCTGATCACACCTCACCTCTGGAACTTCGAAAGGGTCCTTCACACCCTTGGTGCAAATCAAGAAGTTCCCCGACATACCCGTCTCCACTCGAGAGGAATCACGAGGGTCCCGCCCACATCCAGAGGAGCCCCGTTTCCGCCTCGTAGCTCGAGATGAGGGATCCTTTCCCTGCTTCGTCGGGAAAGAGTTCCCGGCGTTCCCGTCGCATCTCAAGAGGAGGCCCTCTCAACAGGAACGGCGAGAGGAACTCCAGGGTCGTGCCACCATTCCAAGAGTCCCCCAGATGTCTCAGTCCATTCCAGAGGAACCTCTTTTCCCTTCACCGGCTCGTCTTTCACGCCGAGGATCGACTCACACCAAGGTGGCACGTGGCTCAGCCCTGTGGGAAAGCCTCGTGGGAAAGCCTCGAGGGACAGCCTCGAGGGAAAGCCACAGATCCCTTGATCCACGTGACAGGAAGCGTGACACTACTGATGCAGCTCGGGAGGAAAGCGCACGTGCATGTCCCCACTCGAGACGAGGCCTGACTCCCCTGGGGAGACTCAGAAGCACCCCAAGATCCATGGCAACACTGGAGAGGAATCCTCAGGTTCCGGCCCCGACTCCACACAAGGACTGAGGCCCCGGCATGGACGGGAGAGGAATCCCGAGATGTCCCCTAGCAACTCGCATGGGGACTGGCCTTTCCTGAGGCCAGCAGAGCGGGTCCCTGAGGTCCCCGTCGTAACTCGAGAAGACCTGCCGCAACTGGAAAAAATCCAGGAGGTTCTCCCCTCCAGGCGAGATGAGGCCCATTTCCACTGAGGCGTCTCGAGGCTGATCACACCTCCCCTCTGGAACTTCGAAAGGGTCCTTCACACCCTTGGTGCAAATCAAGAAGTTCCCCGACCTAGCCGTCTCCACTCGAGAGGAATCTCGTGGGTCCCGCCCACATCCAGAGGAGCCCCGTTTCCGCCTCGTAGCTCGAGATGAGGGATCCTTTCCCTGCTTCGTCGGGAAAGAGTTCCCGGCGTTCCCGTCGCATCTTAAGTGGAGGCCCTCTCAACAGGAACGGCGAGAGGAACTCCAGGGTCGTGCCACCATTCCAAGAGTCCCCCAGATGTCTCAGTCCATTCCAGAGGAACCTCTTTTCCCTTCACCGGCTCGTCTTTCACGCCGAGGATCGACTCACACCAAGGTGGCACGTGGCACAGCCCTGTGGGAAAGCCTCGTGGGAAAACTCGAGGGACAGCCTCGAGGGAAAGCCACAGATCCCTTGATCCACGTGACAGGAAGCGTGACACTACTGCTGCAGCTCGGGAGGAAAGCGCACGTGCATGCCCCCACTCGAGACGAGGCCTGACTCCCCTGGGGAGACTCAGAAGCACCCCAAGATCCATGGCAACACTGGAGAGGAATCCTCAGGTTCCAGCCCCGACTCCACACAAGGACAGAGGCCCCGGCATGGACGGGAGAGGAATCCCGAGAGGTCGCCTAGCAACTCGCATGGGGACTGGCCTTTCCTGAGGCCACCAGAGCGGGTCCCTGTGGTCCCCGTCGTAACTCGAGAAGACCTGCCGCAACTGGAAAAATCCAAGAGGTTCTCCCCTCCAGGCGAGATGAGGCTCATTTCCGCTGAGGCGTCTCGAGGCTGATCACACCTCACCTCTGGAACTTCGAAAGGGTCCTTCACACCCTTTGTGCAAATCAAGAAGTTCCCCGACATACCCGTCTCCACTTGAGAGGAATCACGAGGGTCCCGTCCACATCCAGAAGAGCCCCGTTTCCTCCTCGTAGCTCGAGATGAGGGATCCTTTCCCTGCTTCGTCGGGAAAGAGTTCCCGGCGTTCCCGTCGCATCTCAAGAGGAGGCCCTCTCAACAGGAACGGCGAGAGGAACTCCAGGGTCGTGCCACCATTCCAAGAGTCCCCCAGATGTCTCAGTCCATTCCAGAGGAACCACTTTTCCCTTCACCGGCTCGTCTTTCACGCCGAGGATCGACTCACACCAAGGTGGCACGTGGCACAGCCCTGTGGGAAAGCCTCGTGGGAAAGCCTCGAGGGACAGCCTCGAGGGAAAGCCACAGATCCCTTGATCCACGTGACAGGAAGCGTGACACTACTGCTGCAGCTCGGGAGGAAAGCGCACCTGCATGCCCCCACTCGAGACGAGGCCTGACTCCCCTGGGGACACTCAGAAGCACCCCAAGATCCATGGCAACACTGGAGAGGAATCCTCAGGTTCCGGCCCCGACTCCACACAAGGACTGAGGCCCCGGCATGGACGGGAGAGGAATCCCGAGAGGTCCCCTAGCAACTCGCATGGGGTCTGGCCTTTCCTGAGGCCACCAGAGCGGGTCCCTGAGGTCCCCGTCGTAACTCGAGAAGACCTGCCGCAACTCGAGAAAATCCAGGAGGTTCTCCCCTCCAGGCGAGATGAGGCCCATTTCCGCTGAGGCGTCTCGAGGCTGATCACACCTCACCTCTGGAACTTCGAAAGGGTCCTTCACACCCTTGGTGCAAATCAAGAAGTTCCCCGACATACCCGTCTCCACTCGAGAGGAATCACGAGGGTCCCGCCCACATCCAGAGGAGCCCCGTTTCCGCCTCGTAGCTCGAGATGAGGGATCCTTTCCCTGCTTCGTCGGGAAAGAGTTCCCGGCGTTCCCGTCGCATCTCAAGAGGAGGCCCTCTCAACAGGAACGGCGAGAGGAACTCCAGGGTCGTGCCACCATTCCAAGAGTCCCCCAGATGTCTCAGTCCATTCCAGAGGAACCTCTTTTCCCTTCACCGGCTCGTCTTTCACGCCGAGGATCGACTCACACCAAGGTGGCACGTGGCACAGCCCTGTGGGAAAGCCTCGTGGGAAAGCCTCGAGGGACAGCCTCGAGGGAAAGCCACAGATCCCTTGATCCACGTGACAGGAAGCGTGACACTACTGCTGCAGCTCGGGAGGAAAGCGCACGTGCATGCCCCCACTCGAGACGAGGCCTGACTCCCCTGGGGAGACTCAGAAGCACCCCAAGATCCATGGCAACACTGGAGAGGAATCCTCAGTTTCCGGCCCCGATTCCACACAAGGACTGAGGCCCCGGCATGGACGGGAGAGGAATCCCGAGAGGTCCCCTAGCAACTCGCATGGGGACTGGCCTTTCCTGAGGCCACCAGAGCGGGTCCCTGAGGTCCCCGTCGTAATTCGAGAAGACCTGCCGCAACTCGAGAAAATCCAGGAGGTTCTCCCCTCCAGGCGAGATGAGGCCCATTTCCGCTGAGGCGTCTCCAGGCTGATCACACCTCACCTCTGGAACTTCGAAAGGGTCCTTCACACCCTTGGTGCAAATCAAGAAGTTCCCCGACATACCCGTCTCCACTCGAGAGGAATCACGAGGGTCCCGCCCACATCCAGAGGAGCCCCGTTACCCGCCTCGTAGCTCGAGATGTGGGATCGTTTCCCTGCTTCGTCGGGAAAGAGTTCCCGGCATTCCTGTCGCATCTCAAGAGGAGGCCCTCTCAACAGGAACAGCGAGAGGAACTCCAGGGTCGTGCCACCATTCCAAGAGTCCCCCAGATGTCTCAGTCCATTCCAGAGGAACCTCTTTTCCCTTCACCGGCTCGTCTTTCACGCCGAGGATCGACTCACACCAAGGTGGCACGTGGCACAGCCTCGTGGGAAAGCCTCGAGGGACAGCCTCGAGGGAAAGCCACAGATCCCTTGATCCACGTGACAGGAAGCGTGACACTACTGCTGCAGCTCGGGAGGAAAGGGCACGTGCATGGCCCCACTCGAGACGAGGCCTGACTCCCCTGGGGAGACTCAGAAGCACCCCAAGATCCATGGCAACACTGGAGAGGAATCCTCAGGTTCCGGCCCCGACTCCACACAAGGACTGAGGCCCCGGCATGGACGGGAGAGGAATCCTGAGAGGTCCCCTAGCAACTCGCATGGGGACTGGCCTTTCCTGAGGCCACCAGAGCGGGTCCCTGAGGTCCCCGTCGTAACTCGAGAAGACCTGCCGCAACTCGAGAAAATCCAAGAGGTTCTCCCCTCCAGGCGAGATGAGGCCCATTTCCGCTGAGGCGTCTCGAGGCTGATCACACCTCACCTCTGGAACTTCGAAAGGGTCCTTCACACCCTTGGTGCAAATCAAGAAGTTCCCCGACATACCCGTCTCCACTCGAGAGGAATCACGCGGGTCCCGCCCACATCCAGAGGAGCCCCGTTTCCGCCTCGTAGCTCGAGATGAGGGATCCTTTCCCTGCTTCGTCGGGAAAGAGTTCCCGGCGTTCCCGTCGCATCTCAAGAGGAGGCCCTCTCAACAGGAACGGCGAGAGGAACTCCAGGGTCGTGCCACCATTCCAAGAGTCCCCCAGATGTCTCAGTCCATTCCAGAGGAACCTCTTTTCCCTTCACCGGCTCGTCTTTCACGCCGAGGATCGACTCACACCAAGGTGGCACGTGGCTCAGCCCTGTGGGAAAGCCTCGTTGGAAAGCCTCGAGGGACAGCCTCGAGGGAAAGCCACAGATCCCTTGATCCACGTGACAGGAAGCGTGACACTACTGATGCAGCTCGGGAGGAAAGCGCACGTGCATGTCCCCACTCGAGACGAGGCCTGACTCCCCTGGGGAGACTCAGAAGCACCCCAAGATCCATGGCAACACTGGAGAGGAATCCTCAGGTTCCGGCCCCGACTCCACACAAGGACTGAGGCCCCGGCATGGACGGGAGAGGAATCCCGAGATGTCCCCTAGCAACTCGCATGGGGACTGGCCTTTCCTGAGGCCACCAGAGCGGGTCCCTGAGGTCCCCGTCGTAACTCGAGAAGACCTGCCGCAACTGGAGAAAATCCAGGAGGTTCTCCCCTCCAGGCGAGATGAGGCCCATTTCCACTGAGGCGTCTCGAGGCTGATCACACCTCCCCTCTGGAACTTCGAAAGGGTCCTTCACACCCTTGGTGCAAATCAAGAAGTTCCCCGACCTAGCCGTCTCCACTCGAGAGGAATCTCGTGGGTCCCGCCCACATCCAGAGGAGCCCCGTTTCTGCCTCGTAGCTCGAGATGAGGGATCCTTTCCCTGCTTCGTCGGGAAAGAGTTCCCGGCATTCCCGTCGCATCTCAAGAGGAGGCCCTCTCAACAGGAACGGCGAGAGGAACTCCAGGGTCGTGCCACCATTCCAAGAGTCCCCCAGATGTCTCAGTCCATTCCAGAGGAACCTCTTTTCCCTTCACCGGCTCGTCTTTCACGCCGAGGATCGACTCACACCAAGGTGGCACGTGGCACAGCCCTGTGGGAAAGCCTCGTGGGAAAGCCTCGAGGGACAGCCTCGAGGGAAAGCCACAGATCCGTTGATCCACGTGACAGGAAGCGTGACACTACTGCTGCAGCTCGGGAGGAAAGCGCACGTGCATGCCCCCACTCGAGACGAGGCCTGAGTCCTCTGGGGAGACTCAGAAGCACCCCAAGATCCATGGCAACACTGGAGAGGAATCCTCAGGTTCCGGACCCGACTCCACACAAGGACTGAGGCCCCGGCATGGACGGGAGAGGAATCCCGAGATGTCCCCTAGCAAGTCGCATGGGGACTGGCCTTTCCTGAGGCCACCAGAGCGGGTCCCTGAGGTCCCCGTCGTAACTCGAGAAGACCTGCCGCAACTCGAGAAAATCCAGGAGGTTCTCCCCTCCAGGCGAGATGAGGCCCATTTCCGCTGAGGCGTCTCGAGGCTGATCACACCTCACCTCTGGAACTTCGAAAGGGTCCTTCACACCCTTGGTGCAAATCAAGAAGTTCCCCGACATACCCGTCTCCACTCGAGAGGAATCACGAGGGTCCCGCCCACATCCAGAGGAGCCCCGTTTCCGCCTCGTAGCTCGAGATGAGGGATCCTTTCCCTGCTTCGTCGGGAAAGAGTTCCCGGCGTTCCCGTCGCATCTCAAGAGGAGGCCCTCTCAACAGGAACGGCGAGAGGAACTCCAGGGTCGTGCCACCATTCCAAGAGTCCCCCAGATGTCTCAGTCCATTCCAGAGGAACCTCTTTTCCCTTCACCGGCTCGTCTTTCACGCCGAGGATCGACTCACACCAAGGTGGCACGTGGCTCAGCCCTGTGGGAAAGCCTCGTGGGAAAGCCTCGAGGGACAGCCTCGAGGGAAAGCCACAGATCCCTTGATCCACGTGACAGGAAGCGTGACACTACTGATGCAGCTCGGGAGGAAAGCGCACGTGCATGCCCCCACTCGAGACGAGGCCTGACTCCCCTGGGGAGACTCAGAAGCACCCCAAGATCCATGGCAACACTGGAGAGGAATCCTCAGGTTCCGGCCCCGATTCCACACAAGGACTGAGGCCCCGGCATGGACGGGAGAGGAATCCCGAGAGGTCCCCTAGCAACTCGCATGGGGACTGGCCTTTCCTGAGGCCACCAGAGCGGGTCCCTGAGGTCCCCGTCGTAATTCGTGAAGACCTGCCGCAACTCGAGAAAATCCAGGAGGTTCTCCCCTCCAGGCGAGATGAGGCCCATTTCCGCTGAGGCGTCTCCAGGCTGATCACACCTCACCTCTGGAACTTCGAAAGGGTCCTTCACACCCTTGGTGCAAATCAAGAAGTTCCCCGACATACCCGTCTCCACTCGAGAGGAATCACGAGGGTCCCGCCCACATCCAGAGGAGCCCCGTTTCCGCCTCGTAGCTCGAGATGAGGGATCCTTTCCCTGCTTCGTCGGGAAAGAGTTCCCGGCGTTCCCGTCGAATCTCAAGAGGAGGCCCTCTCAACAGGAATGGCGAGAGGAACTCCAGGGTCGTGCCACCATTCCAAGAGTCCCCCAGATGTCTCAGTCCATTCCAGAGGAACCTCTTTTCCCTTCACCGGCTCGTCTTTCACGCCGAGGATCGACTCACACCAAGGTGGCACGTGGCACAGCCCTGTTGGAAAGCCTCGTGGGAAAGCCTCGAGGGACAGCCTCGAGGGAAAGCCACAGATCCCTTGATCCACGTGACAGGAAGCGTGACACTACTGCTGCAGCTCGGGAGGAAAGCGCACGTGCATGCCCCCACTCGAGACGAGGCCTGACTCCCCTGGGGAGACTCAGAAGCACCCCAAGATCCATGGCAACACTGGAGAGGAATCCTCAGGTTCCGGCCCCGATTCCACACAAGGACTGAGGCCCTGGCATGGACGGGAGAGGAATCCCGAGAGGTCCCCTAGCAACTCGCATGGGGACTGGCCTTTCCTGAGGCCAGCAGAGCGGGTCCCTGAGGTCCCCGTCGTAACTCGAGAAGACCTGCCGCAACTCGAGAAAATCCAGGAGGTTCTCCCCTCCAGGCGAGATGAGGCCCATTTCCGCTGAGGCGTCTCGAGGCTGATCACACCTCCCCTCTGGAACTTCGAAAGGGTCCTTCACACCCTTGGTAAAAATCAAGAAGTTCCCCGACATACCCGTCTCCACTCGAGAGGAATCACGAGGGTCCCGCCCACATCCAGAGGAGCCCCGTTTCCGCCTCGTAGCTCGAGATGAGGGATCCTTTCCCTGCTTCGTCGGGAAAGAGTTCCCGGCGTTCCCGTCGCATCTCAAGAGGAGGCCCTCTCAACAGGAACGGCGAGAGGAACTCCAGGGTCGTGCCACCATTCCAAGAGTCCCCCTGATGTCTCAGTCCATTCAGAGGAACCACTTTTCCCTTCACCGGCTCGTCTTTCACGCCGAGGATCGACTCACACCAAGGTGGCACGTGGCACAGCCCTGTGGGAAAGCCTCGTGGGAAAGCCTCGAGGGACAGCCTCGAGGGAAAGCCACAGATCCCTTGATCCACGTGACAGGAAGCGTGACACTACTGCTGCAGCTCCGGAGGAAAGCGCACGTGCATGCCCCCACTCGAGACGAGGCCTGACTCCCCTGGGGAGACTCAGAAGCACCCCAAGATCCATGGCAACACTGGAGAGGAATCCTCAGGTTCCGGCCCCGACTCCACACAAGGACTGAGGCCCCGGCATGGACGGGAGAGGAATCCCGAGAGGTCCCCTAGCAACTCGCATGGGGACTGGCCTTTCCTGAGGCCACCAGAGCGGGTCCCTGAGGTCCCCGTCGTAACTCGAGAAGACCTGCCGCAACTCGAGAAAATCCAGGAGGTTCTCCCCTCCAGGCGAGATGAGGCCCATTTCCGCTGAGGCGTCTCGAGGCTGATCACACCTCACCTCTGGAACTTCGAAAGGGTCCTTCACACCCTTGGTGCAAATCAAGAAGTTCCCCGACATACCCGTCTCCACTCGAGAGGAATCACGAGGGTCCCGCCCACATCCAGAGGAGCCCCGTTTCCGCCTCGTAGCTCGAGATGAGGGATCCTTTCCCTGCTTCGTCGGGAAAGAGTTCCCGGCGTTCCCGTCGCATCTCAAGAGGAGGCCCTCTCAACAGGAACGGCGAGAGGAACTCCAGGGTCGTGCCACCATTCCAAGAGTCCCCCAGATGTCTCAGTCCATTCCAGAGGAACCTCTTTTCCCTTCACCGGCTCTTCTTTCACGCCGAGGATCGACTCACACCAAGGTGGCACGTGGCACAGCCCTGTGGGAAAGCCTCGTGGGAAAGCCTCGAGGGACAGCCTCGAGGGAAAGCCACAGATCCCTTGATCCACGTGACAGGAAGCGTGACACTACTGCTGCAGCTCGGGAGGAAAGCGCACGTGCATGCCCCCACTCGAGACGAGGCCTGACTCCCCTGGGGAGACTCAGAAGCACCCCAAGATCCATGGCAACACTGGAGAGGAATCCTCAGTTTCCGGCCCCGATTCCACACAAGGACTGAGGCCCCGGAATGGACGGGAGAGGAATCCCGAGAGGTCCCCTAGCAACTCGCATGGGGACTGGCCTTTCCTGAGGCCACCAGAGCGGGTCCCTGAGGTCCCCGTCGTAATTCGAGAAGACCTGCCGCAACTCGAGAAAATCCAGGAGGTTCTCCCCTCCAGGCGAGATGAGGCCCATTTCCGCTGAGGCGTCTCCAGGCTGATCACACCTCACCTCTGGAACTTCGAAAGGGTCCTTCACACCCTTGGTGCAAATCAAGAAGTTCCCCGACATACCCGTCTCCACTCGAGAGGAATCACGAGGGTCCCGCCCACATCCAGAGGAGCCCCGTTTCCGCCTCGTAGCTCGAGATGAGGGATCCTTTCCCTGCTTCTTCGGGAAACAGTTCCCGGCGTTCCCGTCGCATCTCAAGAGGAGGCCCTCTCAACAGGAATGGCGAGAGGAACTCCAGGGTCGTGCCACCATTCCAAGAGTCCCCCAGATGTCTCAGTCCATTCCAGAGGAACCTCTTTTCCCTTCACCGGCTCGTCTTTCACGCCGAGGATCGACTCACAGCAAGGTGGCACGTGGCACAGCCCTGTGGGAAAGCCTCGTGGGAAAGCCTCGAGGGACAGCCTCGAGGGAAAGCCACAGATCCCTTGATCCACGTGACAGGAAGCGTGACACTACTGCTGCAGCTCGGGAGGAAAGCGCACGTGCATGCCCCCACTCGAGACGAGGCCTGACTCCCCTGGGGAGACTCAGAAGCACCCCAAGATCCATGGCAACACTGGAGAGGAATCCTCAGGTTCCGACCCCGACTCCACACAAGGACTGAGGCCCCGGCATGGTCGGGAGAGGAATCCCGAGAGTTCCCCTAGCAACTCGCATGGGGACTGGCCTTTCCTGAGGCCACCAGAGCGGGTCCCTGAGGTCCCCGTCGTAACTCGAGAAGACCTGCCGCAACTCGAGAAAATCCAGGAGGTTCTCCCCTCCAGGCGAGATGAGGCCCATTTCCGCTGAGGCGTCTCGAGGCTGATCACACCTCACCTCTGGAACTTCGAAAGGGTCCTTCACACCCTTGGTGCAAATCAAGAACTTCCCCGACCTAGCCGTCTCCACTCGAGAGGAATCACGAGGGTCCCGCCCACATCCAGAGGAGCCCCGTTTCCGTCTCGTAGCTCGAGATGTGGGATCCTTTCCCTGCTTCGTCGGGAAAGAGTTCCCGGCGTTCCCGTCGCATCTCAAGAGGAGGCCCTCTCAACAGGAAAGGCGAGAGGAACTCCAGGGTCGTGCCACCATTCCAAGAGTCCCCCAGATGTCTCAGTCCATTCCAGAGGAACCTCTTTTCCCTTCACCGGCTCGTCTTTCACGCCGAGGATCGACTCACACCAAGGTGACACGTGGCACAGCCCTGTGGGAAAGCCTCGTGGGAAAGCCTCGAGGGACAGCCTCGAGGGAAAGCCACAGATCCCTTGATCCACGTGACAGGAAGCGTGACACTACTGCTGCAGCGCGGGAGGAAAGCGCACGTGCATGCCCCCACTCGAGACGAGTCCTGACTCCCCTAGGGAGACTCAGAAGCACCCCAAGATCCATGGCAACACTGGAGAGGAATCCTCAGGTTCCGGCCCCGACTCCACACAAGGACTGAGGACCCGGCATGGACGGGAGAGGAATCCCGAGAGGTCGCCTAGCAACTCGCATGGGGACTGGCCTTTCCTGAGGCCACCAGAGCGGGTCCCTGTGGTCCCCGTCGTTACTCGAGAAGACCTGCCGCAACTGGAGAAAATCCAAGAGGTTCTCCCCTCCAGGCGAGATGAGGCCCATTTCCGCTGAGGCGTCTCGAGGCTGATCACACCTCATCTCTGGAACTTCGAAAGGGTCCTTCACACCCTTTGTGCAAATCAAGAAGTTCCCCGACATACCCGTCTCCACTCGAGAGGAATCACGAGGGTCCCGCCCACATCCAGAGGAGCCCCGTTTCCTCCTCGTAGCTCGAGATGAGGGATCCTTTCCCTGCTTCGTCGGGAAAGAGTTCCCGGCGTTCCCGTCGCATCTCAAGAGGAGGCCCTCTCAACAGGAACGGCGAGAGGAACTCCAGGGTCGTGCCACCATTCCAAGAGTCCCCCAGATGTCTCAGTCCATTCCAGAGGAACCTCTTTTCCCTTCACCGGTCCGTCTTTCACGCCGAGGATCGACTCACACCAAGGTGGCACGTGGCACAGCCCTGTGGGAAAGCCTCGTGGGAAAGCCTCGAGGGACAGCCTCGAGGGAAAGCCACAGATCCCTTGATCCACGTGACAGGAAGCGTGACACTACTGCTGCAGCTCGGGAGGAATGCGCACGTGCATGCCCCCACTCGAGACGAGGCCTGACTCCCCTGGGGAGACTCAGAAGCACCCCAAGATCCATGGCAACACTGGAGAGGAATCCTCAGGTTCCGGCCCCGACTCCACACAAGGACTGAGGCCCCAGCATGGACGGGAGAGGAATCCCGAGAGGTCCCCTAGCAACTCGCATGGGGACTGGCCTTTCCTGAGGCCACCAGAGCGGGTCCCTGAGGTCCCCGTCGTAACTCGAGAAGACCTGCTGCAACTCGAGAAAATCCAGGAGGTTCTCCCCTCCAGGCGAGATGAGGCCCATTTCCGCTGAGGCGTCTCGAGGCTGATCACACCTCACCTCTGGAAATTCGAAAGGGTCCTTAACACCCTTGGTGCAAATCAAGAAGTTCCCCGACCTAGCCGTCTCCACTCGAGAGGAATCACGAGGGTCCCGCCCACATCCAGAGGAGCCCCGTTTCCGCCTCGTAGCTCGAGATGAGGGATCCTTTCCCTGCTTCGTCGGGAAAGAGTTCCCGGCGTTCCCGTCGCATCTCAAGAGGAGGCCCTCTCAACAGGAACGGCGAGAGGAACTCCAGGGTCGTGCCACCATTCCAAGAGTCCCCCAGATGTCTCAGTCCATTCCAGAGGAACCTCTTTTCCCTTCACCGGCTCGTCTTTCACGCCGAGGATCGACTCACACCAAGGTGGCACGTGGCACAGCCCTGTGGGAAAGCCTCGTGGGAAAACTCGAGGGACAGCCTCGAGGGAAAGCCACAGATCCCTTGATCCACGTGACAGGAAGCGTGACACTACTGCTGCAGCTCGGGAGGAAAGCGCACGTGCATGCCCCCACTCGAGACGAGGCCTGACTCCCCTGGGGAGACTCAGAAGCACCCCAAGATCCATGGCAACACTGGAGAGGAATCCTCAGGTTCCAGCCCCGACTCCACACAAGGACTGAGGCCCCGGCATGGACGGGAGAGGAATCCCGAGAGGTCGCCTAGCAACTCGCATGGGGACTGGCCTTTCCTGAGGCCACCAGAGCGGGTCCCTGTGGTCCCCGTCGTAACTCGAGAAGACCTGCCGCAACTGGAGAAAATCCAAGAGGTTCTCCCCTCCAGGCGAGATGAGGCCCATTTCCGCTGAGGCGTCTCGAGGCTGATCACACCTCACCTCTGGAATTCGAAAGGGTCCATCACACCTTTTGTGCAAATCCAGAAGTTCCCCGACATACCCGTCTCCACTCGAGAGGAATCACGAGGGTCCCGCCCACATCCAGAGGAGCCCCGTTTCCTCCTCGTAGCTCGAGATGAGGGATCCTTTCCCTGCTTCGTCGGGAAAGAGTTCCCGGCGTTCCCGTCGCATCTCAAGAGGAGGCCCTCTCAACAGGAACGGCGAGAGGAACTCCAGGGTCGTGCCACCATTCCAAGAGTCCCCCAGATGTCTCAGTCCATTCCAGAGGAACCTCTTTTCCCTTCACCGACTCGTCTTTCACGCCGAGGATCGACTCACACCAAGGTGGCACGTGGCACAGCCCTGTGGGAAAGACTCGTGGGAAAGCCTCGAGGGACAGCCTCGAGGGAAAGCCACAGATCCCTTGATCCACGTGACAGGAAGCGTGACACTACTGCTGCAGCTCGGGAGGAATGCGCACGTGCATGGCCCCACTCGAGACGAGGCCTGACTCCCCTGGGGAGACTCAGAAGCACCCCAAGATCCATGGCAACACTGGAGAGGTATCCTCAGGTTCCGGCCCCGACTCCACACAAGGACTGAGGCCCCGGCATGGACGGGAGAGGAATCCCGAGAGGTCCCCTAGCAACTCGCATGGGGACTGGCCTTTCCTGAGGCCACCAGAGCGGGTCCCTGAGGTCCCCGTCGTAACTCGAGAAGACCTGCCGCAACTCGAGAAAATCCAGGAGGTTCTCCCCTCCAGGCGAGATGAGGCCCATTTCCGCTGAGGCGTCTCGAGGCTGATCACACCTCACCTCTGGAACTTCGAAAGGGTCCTTCACACCCTTGGTGCAAATCAAGAAGTTCCCCGACATACCCGTCTCCACTCGAGAGGAATCACGAGGGTCCCGCCCACATCCAGAGGAGCCCCGTTTCCGCCTCGTAGCTCGAGATGAGGGATCCTTTCCCTGCTTCGTCGGGAAAGAGTTCCCGGCGTTCCCGTCGCATCTCAAGAGGAGGCCCTCTCAACAGGAACGGCGAGAGGAACTCCAGGGTCGTGCCACCATTCCAAGAGTCCCCCAGATGTCTCAGTCCATTCCAGAGGAACCTCTTTTCCCTTCACCGGCTCGTCTTTCACGCCGAGGATCGACTCACACAAAGGTGGCACATGGCACAGCCCTGTGGGAAAGCCTCGTGGGAAAGCCTCGAGGGACAGCCTCGAGGGAAAGCCACAGATCCCTTGATCCACGTGACAGGAAGCGTGACACTGCTGCTGCAGCTCGGGAGGAAAGCGCACGTGCATGCCCCCACTCGAGACGAGGCCTGACTCCCCTGGGGAGACTCAGAAGCACCCCAAGATCCATGGCAACACTGGAGAGGAATCCTCAGGTTCCGGCCCCGACTCCACACAAGGACTGAGGCCCCGGCATGGACGGGAGAGGAATCCCGAGAGGTCCCTTAGCAAGTCACATGGGGACTGGCCTTTCCTGAGGCCACCAGAGCGGGTCCCTGAGGTCCCCGTCGTAACTCGAGAAGACCTGCCGCAACTCGAGAAAATCCAGGAGGTTCTCCCCTCCAGGCGAGATGAGGCCCATTTCCGCTGAGGCGTCTCGAGGCTGATCACACCTCACCTCTGGAACTTCGAAAGGGTCCTTCACACCCTTGGTGCAAATCAAGAAGTTCCCCGACCTAGCCGTCTGCACTCGAGAGGAATCACGAGGGTCCCGCCCACATCCAGAGGAGCCCCGTTTCCGCCTCGTAGCTCGAGATGAGGGATCCTTTCCCTGCTTCGTCGGGAAAGAGTTCCCGGCCTTCCCGTCGCATCTCAAGAGGAGGCCCTCTCAACAGGAACGGCGAGAGGAACTCCAGGGTCGTGCCACCATTCCAAGAGTCCCCCAGATGTCTCAGTCCATTCCAGAGGAACCTCTTTTCCCTTCACCGGCTCGTCTTTCACGCCGAGGATCGACTCACACCAAGGTGGCACGTGGCACAGCCCTGTGGGAAAGCCTCGTGGGAAAGCCTCGAGGGACAGCCTCGAGGGAAAGCCACAGATCCCTTGATCCACGTGACAGGAAGCGTGACACTACTGCTGCAGCTCGGGAGGAAAGCGCACGTGCATGCCCCCACTCGAGACGAGGCCTGACTCCCCTGGGGAGACTCAGAAGCACCCCAAGATCCATGGCAACACTGGAGAGGAATCCTCAGGTTCCGGCCCCGACTCCACACAAGGACTGAGGCCCCGGCATGGTCGGGAGAGGAATCCCGAGAGGTCCCCTAGCAACTCGCATGGGGACTGGCCTTTCCTGAGGCCACAAGAGCGGGTCCCTGAGGTCCCCGTCGTAATTCGAGAAGACCTGCCGCAACTCGAGAAAATCCAGGAGGTTCTCCCCTCCAGGCGAGATGAGGCCCATTTCCGCTGAGGCGTCTCCAGGCTGATCACACCTCACCTCTGGAACTTCGAAAGGGTCCTTCACACCCTTGGTGCAAATCAAGAAGTTCCCCGACATACCCGTCTCCACTCGAGAGGAATCACGAGGGTCCCGCCCACATCCAGAGGAGCCCCGTTACCGCCTCGTAGCTCGAGATGTGGGATCCTTTCCCTGCTTCGTCGGGAAAGAGTTCCCGGCATTCCTGTCGCACCTCAAGAGGAGGCCCTCTCAACAGGAACGGCGAGAGGAACTCCAGGGTCGTGCCACCATTCCAAGAGTCCCCCAGATGTCTCAGTCCATATCAGAGGAACCTCTTTTCCCTTCACCGGCTCGTCTTTCACGCCGAGGATCGACTCACAGCAAGGTGGCACGTGGCACAGCCCTGTGGGAAAGCCTCGTGGGAAAGCCTCGAGGGACAGCCTCGAGGGAAAGCCACAGATCCCTTGATCCACGTGACAGGAAGCGTGACACTACTGCTGCAGCTCGGGAGGAAAGCGCACGTGCATGCCCCCACTCGAGACGAGGCCTGACTCCCCTAGGGAGACTCAGAAGCACCCCAATATCCATGGCAACACTGGAGAGGAATCCTCAGGTTCCAGCCCCGACTCCACACAAGGACTGAGGCCCCGGCATGGACGGGAGAGGAATCCCGAGAGGTCCCCTAGCAACTCGCATGGGGACTGGCCTTTCCTGAGGCCACCAGAGCGGGTCCCTGAGGTCCCCGTCGTAACTCGAGAAGACCTGCCGCACCTGGAGAAAATCCAGGAGGTTCTCCCCTCCAGGCGAGATGAGGCCCATTTCCCCTGAGGCGTCTCGAGGCTGATCACACCTCACCTCTGGAACTTCGAAAGGGTCCTTCACACTCTTGGTGCAAATCAAAAAGTTCCCCGACATACCCGTCTCCACTCGAGCGGAATCACGAGGGTCCCGCCCACATCCAGAGGAGCCCCGTTTCCGCCTCGTAGCTCGAGATGAGGGATCCTTTCCCTGCTTCATCGGGAAAGAGTTCCCGGCGTTCCCGTCGCATCTCAAGAGGAGGCCCTCTCAACAGGAACGGCGAGAGGAACTCCAGGGCCGTGCCACCATTCCAAGAGTCCCCCAGATGTCTCAGTCCATTCCAGAGGAACCTCTTTTCTCTTCACCGGCTCGGCTTTCACGCCGAGGATCGACTCACACCAAGGTGGCACGTGGCACAGCCCTGTGGGAAAGCCTCGTGGGAAAGCCTCGAGGGACAGCCTCGAGGGAAAGACACAGATCCCTTGATCCACGTGACAGGAAGCGTGACACTACTGCTGCAGCTCGGGAGGAAAGCGCACGTGCATGCCCCCACTCGAGACGAGGCCTGACTCCCCTGGGGAGACTCAGAAGCACCCCAAGATCCATGGCAACACTGGAGAGGAATCCTCATGTTCCGGCCCCGACTCCACACAAGGACTGAGGCCCCGGCATGGACGGGAGAGGAATCCCGAGAGGTCCCCTAGCAACTCACATGGGGACTGGCCTTTCCTGAGGCCACCAGAGCGGGTCCCTGTGGTCCCCGTCGTAACTCCAGAAGACCTGCCGCAACTCGAGAAAATGCAGGAGGTTCTCCCCTCCAGGCGAGATGAGGCCCATTTCCGCTGAGGCGTCTCGAGGCTGATCACACCTCACCTCTGGAACTTCGAAAGGGTCCTTCACACCCTTGGTGCAAATCAAGAAGTTCCCCGACATACCCGTCTCCACTCGAGAGGAATCACGAGGGTCCCGCCCACATCCAGAGGAGCCCCGTTTCCGCCTCGTAGCTCGAGATGAGGGATCCTTTCCCTGCTTCGTCGGGAAAGAGTTCCCGGCGTTCCCGTCGCATCTCAAGAGGAGGCCCTCTCAACAGGAACGGCGAGAGGAACTCCAGGGTCGTGCCACCATTCCAAGAGTCCCCCAGATGTCTCAGTCCATTCCAGAGGAACCTCTTTTCCCTTCACCGGCTCGTCTTTCACGCCGAGGATCGACTCACACCAAGGTGGCACGTGGCACAGCCCTGTGGGAAAGCCTCGGGGGAAAGCCTCGAGGGACAGCCTCGAGGGAAAGCCACAGATCCCTTGATCCACGTGAAAGGAACCGTGACACTACTGCTGCAGCTCAGGAGGAAAGCGCACGTGCATGCCCCCACTCGAGACGAGGCCTGACTCCCCTGGGGAGACTCAGAAGCACCCCAAGATCCATGGCAACACTGGAGAGGGATCCTCAGGTTCCAGCCCCGACTCCGCACAAGGACTGAGGCCCCGGCATGGACGGGAGAGGAATCCCGAGAGGTCCCCTAGCAACTCGCATGGGGACTGGCCTTTCCTGAGGCCACCAGAGCGGGTCCCTGAGGTCCCCGTCGTAACTCGAGAAGACCTGCCGCACCTGGAGAAAATCCAGGAGGTTCTCCCCTCCAGGCGAGATGAGGCCCATTTCCCCTGAGGCGTCTCGAGGCTGATCACACCTCACCTCTGTAACTTCGAAAGGGTCCTTCACACTCTTGGTGCAAATCAAAAAGTTCCCCGACATACCCGTCTCCACTCGAGAGGAATCACGAGGGTCCCGCCCACATCCAGAGGAGCCCCGTTTCCGCCTCGTAGCTCGAGATGAGGGATCCTTTCCCTGCTTCGTCGGGAAAGAGTTCCCGGCGTTCCCGTCGCATCTCAAGAGGAGGCCCTCTCAACAGGAACGGCGAGAGGAACTCCAGGGTCGTGCCACCATTCCAAGAGTCCCCCAGATGTCTCAGTCCATTCCAGAGGAACCTCTTTTCTCTTCACTGGCTCGGCTTTCACGCCGAGGATCGACTCACACCAAGGTGGCACGTGGCACAGCCCTGTGGGAAAGCCTCGTGGGAAAGCCTCGAGGGACAGCCTCGAGGGAAAGCCACAGATCCCTTGATCCACGTGACAGGAAGCGTGACACTACTGCTGCAGCTCGGGAGGAAAGCACACGTGCATGCCCCCACTCGAGACGAGGCCTGACTCCCCTGGGGAGACTCAGAAGCACCCCAAGATCCATGGCAACACTGGAGAGGAATCCTCATGTTCCGACCCCGACTCCACACAAGGACTGAGGCCCCGGCATGGACGGGAGAGGAATCCCGAGAGGTCCCCTAGCAACTCACATGGGGACTGGCCTTTCCTGAGGCCACCAGAGCGGGTCCCTGTGGTCCCCGTCGTAACTCGAGAAGACCTGCCGCAACTCGAGAAAATCCAGGAGGTTCTCCCCTCCAGGCGAGATGAGGCCCATTTCCGCTGAGGCGTCTCGAGGCTGATCACACCTCACCTCTGGAACTTCGAAAGGGTCCTTCACACCCTTGGTGCAAATCCAGAAGTTCCCCGACATACCCGTCTCCAATCGAGAGGAATCACGAGGGTCCCGCCCACATCCAGAGGAGCCCCGTTTCCGCCTCGTAGCTCGAGATGAGGGATCCTTTCCCTGCTTCGTCGGGAAAGAGTTCCCGGCGTTCCCGTCGCATCTCAAGAGGAGGCCCTCTCAACAGGAACGGCGAGAGGAACTCCAGGGTCGTGCCACCATTCCAAGAGTCCCCCAGATGTCTCAGTCCATTCCAGAGGAACCTCTTTTCCCTTCACCGGCTCGTCTTTCACGCCGAGGATCGACTCACACCAAGGTGGCACGTGGCACAGCCCTGTGGGAAAGCCTCGTGGGAAAGCCTCGAGGGACAGCCTCGAGGGAAAGCCACAGATCCCTTGATCCACGTGAAAGGAACCGTGACACTACTGCTGCAGCTCGGGAGGAAAGCGCACGTGCATGCCCCCACTCGAGACGAGGCCTGACTCCCCTGGGGAGACTCAGAAGCACCCCAAGATCCATGGCAACACTGGAGAGGGATCCTCAGGTTCCAGCCCCGACTCCACACAAGGACTGAGGCCCCGGCATGGACGGGAGAGGAATCCCGAGAGGTCCCCTAGCAACTCGCATGGGGACTGGCCTTTCCTGAGGCCACCAGAGCGGGTCCCTGAGGTCCCCGTCGTAACTCGAGAAGACCTGCCGCACCTGGAGAAAATCCAGGAGGTTCTCCCCTCCAGGCGAGATGAGGCCCATTTCCCCTGAGGCGTCAGGAGGCTGATCACACCTCACCTCTGGAACTTCGAAAGGGTCCTTCACACCCTTGGTGCAAATCAAAAAGTTCCCCGACATACCCGTCTCCACTCGAGCGGAATCACGAGGGTCCCGCCCACATCCAGAGGAGCCCCGTTTCCGCCTCGTAGCTCGTGATGAGGGATCCTTTCCCTGCTTCGTCGGGAAAGAGTACCCGGCCTTCCCGTCGCATCTCAAGAGGAGGCCCTCTCAACAGGAACGGCGAGAGGAACTCCAGTGTCGTGCCACCATTCCAAGAGTCCCCCAGATGTCTCAGTCCATTCCAGAGGAACCTCTTTTCTCTTCACCAGCTCGGCTTTCACGCCGAGGATCGACTCACACCAAGGTGGCACGTGGCACAGCCCTGTGGGAAAGCCTCGTGGGAAAGCCTCGAGGGACAGCCTCGAGGGAAAGACACAGATCCCTTGATCCACGTGACAGGAAGCGTGACACTACTGCTGCAGCTCGGGAGGAAAGCGCACGTGCATGCCCCCACTCGAGACGAGGCCTGACTCCCCTGGGGAGACTCAGAAGCACCCCAAGATCCATGGCAACACTGGAGAGGAATCCTCATGTTCCGGCCCCGACTCCACACAAGGACTGAGGCCCCGGCATGGACGGGAGAGGAATCCCGAGAGGTCCCCTAGCAACTCACATGGGGACTGGCCTTTCCTGAGGCCACCAGAGCGGGTCCCTGTGGTCCCCGTCGTAACTCGAGAAGACCTGCCGCAACTCGAGAAAATGCAGGAGGTTCTCCCCTCCAGGCGAGATGAGGCCCATTTCCGCTGAGGCGTCTCGAGGCTGATCACACCTCACCTCTGGAACTTCGAAAGGGTCCTTCACACCCTTGGTGCCAATCAAGAAGTTCCCCGACATACCCGTCTCCATTCGAGAGGAATCACGAGGGTCCCGCCCACATCCAGAGGAGCCCCGTTTCCGCCTCGTAGCTCGAGATGAGGGATCCTTTCCCTGCTTCGTCGGGAAAGAGTTCCCGGCGTTCCCGTCGCATCTCAAGAGGAGGCCCTCTCAACAGGAACGGCGAAAGGAACTCCAGGGTCGTGCCACCATTCCAAGAGTCCCCCAGATGTCTCAGTCCATTCAAGAGGAACCTCTTTTCCCTTCACCGGCTCGTCTTTCACGCCGAGGATCGACTCACACCAAGGTGGCACGTGGCACAGCCCTGTGGGAAAGCCTCGTGGGAAAGCCTCGAGGGACAGCCTCGAGGGAAAGCCACAGATCCCTTGATCCACGTGACAGGAAGCGTGACACTACTGCTGCAGCTCGGGAGGAAAGCGCACGTGCATGCCCCCACTCGAGACGAGGCCTGACTCCCCTGGGGAGACTCAGAAGCACCCCAAGATCCATGGCAACACTGGAGAGGAATCCTCAGGTTCCGGCCCCGACTCCACACAAGGACTGAGGCCCCGGCATGGACGGGATAGGAATCCCTAGAGGTCCGCTAGCAACTCGCATGGGGACTGGCCTTTCCTGAGGCCACCAGAGCGGGTCCCTGAGGTCCCCGTCGTAACTCGAGAAGACCTGCCGCAACTCGAGAAAATCCAGGAGGTTCTCCCCTCCAGGCGAGATGAGGCCCATTTCCACTGAGGCGTCTCGAGGCTGATCACACCTCACCTCTGTAACTTTGAAAGGGTCCTTCACACCCTTGGTGCAAATCAAGAAGTTCCCCGACATACCCGTCTCCACTCGAGAGGAATCACGATGGTCCCGCCCACATCCAGAGGAGCCCCGTTTCCGCCTCGTAGCTCGAGATGTGGGATCCTTTCCCTGCTTCGTCGGGAAAGAGTTCCCGGCGTTCCCGTCGCATCTCAAGAGGAGGCCCTCTCAACAGGAACGGCGAGAGGAACTCCAGGTTCGTGCCACAATTCCAAGAGTCCCCCAGATGTCTCAGTCCATTCCAGAGGAACCTCTTTTCCCTTCACCGGCTCGTCTTTCACGCCGAGGATCGACTCACACCAAGGTGGCACGTGGCACAGCCCTGTGGGAAAGCCTCGTGGGAAAGCCTCGAGGGATAGCCTCGAGGGAAAGCCACAGATCCCTTGATCCACGTGACAGGAAGCGTGACACTACTGCTGCAGCTCGGGAGGAAAGCGCACGTGCATGCCCCCACTCGAGACGAGGCCTGACTCCCCTGGGGAGACTCAGAAGCACCCCAAGATCCATGGCAACACTGGAGAGGAATCCTCAGGTTCCAGCCCCGACTCCACACAAGGACTGAGGCCCCGGCATGGACGGGAGAGGAATCCCGAGAGGTCCCCTAGCAACTCGCTTGGGGACTGGCCTTTCCTGAGGCCACCAGAGCGGGTCCCTGAGGTCCCCGTCGTAACTCGCGAAGACCTGCCGCACCTAGAGAAAGTCCAGGAGGTTCTCCCCTCCAGGCGAGATGAGGCCCATTTCCCCTGAGGCGTCTCGAGGCTGATCACACCTCACCTCTGGAACTTCGAAAGGGTCCTTCACACCCTTGGTGCAAATCAAGAAGTTCCCCGACATACCCGTCTCCACTCGAGAGGAATCACGAGGGTCCCGCCCACATCCAGAGGAGCCCCGTTTCCGCCTCGTAGCTCGAGATGAGGGATCCTTTCCCTGCTTCGTCGGGAAAGAGTTCCCGGCCTTCCCGTCGCATCTCAAGAGGAGGCCCTCTCAACAGCAACGGCGAGAGGAACTCCAGGGTCGTGCCACCATTCCAAGAGTCCCCCAGATGTCTCAGTCCATTCCAGAGTAACCTCTTTTCCCTTCACCGGCTCGTCTTTCACGCCGAGGATCGACTGACACCAAGGTGGCACGTGGCACAGCCCTGTGGGAAAGCCTCGTGGGAAAGCCTCGAGGGACAGCCTCGAGGGAAAGCCACAGATCCCTTGATCCACGTGACAGGAAGCGTGACACTACTGCTGCAGCTCGGGAGGAAAGCGCACGTGCATGCCCCCACTCGAAACGAGGCCTGACTCCCCTGGGGAGACTCAGAAGCACCCCAAGATCCATGGCAACACTGGAGAGGGATCCTCAGGTTCCAGCCCCGACTCCACACAAGGACTGAGGCCCCGGCATGGACGGGAGAGGAATCCCGAGAGGTCCCCTAGCAACTCGCATGGGGACTGGCCTTTCTTGAGGCCACCAGAGCGGGTCCCTGAGGTCCCCGTCGTAACTCGAGAAGACCTGCCGCAACTCGAGAAAATTCAGGAGGTTCTCCCCTCCAGGCGAGATGAGTCCCATTTCCGCTGAGGCGTCTCGAGGCTGATCACACCTCACCTCTGGAACTTTGAAAGGTTCCTTCACACCCTTGGTGCAAATCAAGAAGTTCCCCGACATACCCGTCTCCACTCGAGAGGAATCACGAGGGTCCAGCCCACATCCAGAGGAGCCCCGTTTCCGCCTCGTAGCTCGAGATGAGGGATCCTTTCCCTGCTTCGTCGGGAAAGAGTTCCCGGCGTTCCCGTCGCATCTCAAGAGGAGGCCCTCTCAACAGGAACGGCGAGAGAAACTCCAGGGTCGTGCCACCATTCCAAGACTCCCCCAGATGTCTCAGTCCATTCCAGAGGAACCTCTTTTCCCTTCACCGGCTCGTCTTTCACGCCGAGGATCGACTCACACCAAGGTGGCACGTGGCACAGCCCTGTGGGAAAGCCTCGTGGGAAAGCCTCGAGGGACAGCCTCGAGGGAAAGCCACAGATCCCTTGATCCACGTGACAGGAAGCGTGACACTACTGCTGCAGCTCGGGAGGAAAGCGCACGTGCATGCCCCCACTCGAGACGAGGCCTGACTCCCCTGGGGAGACTCAGAAGCACCCCAAGATCCATGGCAACACTGGAGAGGAATCCTCAGGTTCCGGCCCCGACTCCACACAAGGACTGAGGCCCCGGCATGGACGGGAGAGGAATCCCGAGAGGTCCCCTAGCAACTCGCATGGGGACTGGCCTTTCCTGAGGCCACCAGAGCGGGTCCCTGAGGTCCGCGTCGTAACTCGAGAAGACCTGCCGGAACTCGAGAAAATCCAGGAGGTTCTCCCCTCCAGGCGAGATGAGGCCCATTTCCGCTGCGGCGTCTCGAGGCTGATCACACCTCCCCTCTGGAACTTCGAAAGGGTCCTTCACACCCTTGGTGCAAATCAAGAAGTTCCCCGACATACCCGTCTCCACTCGAGAGGAATCACGAGGGTCCCGCCCACATCCAGAGGAGCCCCGTTTCTGCCTCGTAGTTCGAGATGAGGGATCCTTTCCCTGCTTCGTCGGGAAAGAGTTCCCGGCCTTCCCGTCGCACCTCAAGAGGAGGCCCTCTCAACAGGAACGGCGAGAGGAACTCCAGGGTCGTGCCACCATTCCAAGAGTCCCCCAGATGTCTCAGTCCATTCCAGAGGAACCTCTTTTCCCTTCACCGGCTCGTCTTTCACGCCGAGGATCGACTCACACCAAGGTGGCACGTGGCACAGCCCTGTGGGAAAGCCTCGTGGGAAAGCCTCGAGGGACAGCCTCGAGGGAAAGCCACAGATCCCTTGATCCACGTGACAGGAAGCGTGACACTACTGCTGCAGCTCGGGAGGAAAGCGCACGTGCATGCCCCCACTCGAGACGAGGCCTGACTCCCCTGGGGAGACTCAGAAGCTCCCCAAGATCCATGGCAACACTGGAGAGGAATCCTCAGGTTCCAGCCCCGACTCCACACAAGTACTGAGGCCCCGGCATGGACGGGAGAGGAATCCCGAGAGGTCCCCTAGCAACTCGCATGGGGACTGGCCTTTCCTGAGGCCACCAGAGCGGGTCCCTGAGGTCCCCGTCGTAACTCGAGAAGACCTGCCGCAACTCGAGAAAATTCAGGAGGTTCTCCCCTCCAGGCGAGATGAGTCCCATTTCCGCTGAGGCGTCTCGAGGCTGATCACACCTCACCTCTGGAACTTTGAAAGGTTCCTTCACACCCTTGGTGCAAATCAAGAAGTTCCCCGACATACCCGTCTCCACTCGAGAGGAATCACGAGGGTCCCGCCCACATCCAGAGGAGCCCCGTTTCCGCCTCGTAGCTCGAGATGAGGGATCCTTTCCCTGCTTCGTCGGGAAAGAGTTCCCGGCGTTCCCGTCGCATCTCAAGAGGAGGCCCTCTCAACAGGAACGGCGAGAGGAACTCCAGTGTCGTGCACCATTCCAAGAGTCCCCCAGATGTCTCAGTCCATTCCAGAGGAACCTCTTTTCTCTTCACCAGCTCGGCTTTCACGCCGAGGATCGACTCACACCAAGGTGGCACGTGGCACAGCCCTGTGGGAAAGCCTCGTGGGAAAGCCTCGAGGGACAGCCTCGAGGGAAAGACACAGATCCCTTGATCCACGTGACAGGAAGCGTGACACTACTGCTGCAGCTCGGGAGGAAAGCGCACGTGCATGCCCCCACTCGAGACGAGGCCTGACTCCCCTGGGGAGACTCAGAAGCACCCCAAGATCCATGGCAACACTGGAGAGGAATCCTCATGTTCCGGCCCCGACTCCACACAAGGACTGAGGCCCCGGCATGGACGGGAGAGGAATCCCGAGAGGTCCCCTAGCAACTCACATGGGGACTGGCCTTTCCTGAGGCCACCAGAGCGGGTCCCTGTGGTCCCCGTCGTAACTCGAGAAGACCTGCCGCAACTCGAGAAAATGCAGGAGGTTCTCCCCTCCAGGCGAGATGAGGCCCATTTCCGCTGAGGCGTCTCGAGGCTGATCACACCTCACCTCTGGAACTTCGAAAGGGTCCTTCACACCCTTGGTGCCAATCAAGAAGTTCCCCGACATACCCGTCTCCATTCGAGAGGAATCACGAGGGTCCCGCCCACATCCAGAGGAGCCCCGTTTCCGCCTCGTAGCTCGAGATGAGGGATCCTTTCCCTGCTTCGTCGGGAAAGAGTTCCCGGCGTTCCCGTCGCATCTCAAGAGGAGGCCCTCTCAACAGGAACGGCGAAAGGAACTCCAGGGTCGTGCCACCATTCCAAGAGTCCCCCAGATGTCTCAGTCCACTCAAGAGGAACCTCTTTTCCCTTCACCGGCTCGTCTTTCACGCCGAGGATCGACTCACACCAAGGTGGCACGTGGCACAGCCCTGTGGGAAAGCCTCGTGGGAAAGCCTCGAGGGACAGCCTCGAGGGAAAGCCACAGATCCCTTGATCCACGTGACAGGAAGCGTGACACTACTGCTGCAGCTCGGGAGGAAAGCGCACGTGCATGCCCCCACTCGAGACGAGGCCTGACTCCCTGGGGAGACTCAGAAGCACCCCAAGATCCATGGCAACACTGGAGAGGAATCCTCAGGTTCCGGCCCCGACTCCACACAAGGACTGAGGCCCCGGCATGGACGGGATAGGAATCCCTAGAGGTCCGCTAGCAACTCGCATGGGGACTGGCCTTTCCTGAGGCCACCAGAGCGGGTCCCTGAGGTCCCCGTCGTAACTCGAGAAGACCTGCCGCAACTCGAGAAAATCCAGGAGGTTCTCCCCTCCAGGCGAGATGAGGCCCATTTCCACTGAGGCGTCTCGAGGCTGATCACACCTCACCTCTGTAACTTTGAAAGGGTCCTTCACACCCTTGGTGCAAATCAAGAAGTTCCCCGACATACCCGTCTCCACTCGAGAGGAATCACGATGGTCCCGCCACATCCAGAGGAGCCCCGTTTCCGCCTGGTAGCTCGAGATGTGGGATCCTTTCCCTGCTTCGTCGGGAAAGAGTTCCCGGCGTTCCCGTCGCATCTCAAGAGGAGGCCCTCTCAACAGGAACGGCGAGAGGAACTCCAGGTTCGTGCCACAATTCCAAGAGTCCCCCAGATGTCTCAGTCCATTCCAGAGGAACCTCTTTTCCCTTCACCGGCTCATCTTTCACGCCGAGGATCGACTCACACCAAGGTGGCACGTGGCACAGCCCTGTGGGAAAGCCTCGTGGGAAAGCCTCGAGGGATAGCCTCGAGGGAAAGCCACAGATCCCTTGATCCACGTGACAGGAAGCGTGACACTACTGCTGCAGCTCGGGAGGAAAGCGCACGTGCATGCCCCCACTCGAGACGAGGCCTGACTCCCCTGGGGATACTCAGAAGCACCCCAAGATCCATGGCAACACTGGAGAGGAATCCTCAGGTTCCAGCCCCGACTCCACACAAGGACTGAGGCCCCGGCATGGACGGGAGAGGAATCCCGAGAGGTCCCCTAGCAACTCGCTTGGGGACTGGCCTTTCCTGAGGCCACCAGAGCGGGTCCCTGAGGTCCCCGTCGTAACTCGCGAAGACCTGCCGCACCTAGAGAAAGTCCAGGAGGTTCTCCCCTCCAGGCGAGATGAGGCCCATTTCCCCTGAGGCGTCTCGAGGCTGATCACACCTCACCTCTGGAACTTCGAAAGGGTCCTTCACACCCTTGGTGCAAATCAAGAAGTTCCCCGACATACCCGTCTCCACTCGAGAGGAATCACGAGGGTCCCGCCCACATCCAGAGGAGCCCCGTTTCCGCCTCGTAGCTCGAGATGAGGGATCCTTTCCCTGCTTCGTCGGGAAAGAGTTCCCGGCCTTCCCGTCGCA
This sequence comes from Budorcas taxicolor, assembly GCF_023091745.1. NCBI lineage: Eukaryota > Metazoa > Chordata > Mammalia > Artiodactyla > Bovidae > Budorcas > Budorcas taxicolor. Next base: position 954,222 of record NW_026291768.1, read on the forward strand.
TCTCAAGAGGAGGCCCTCTCTACAGGAACGGCGAGAGGAACTCCAGGGTCGTGCCACCATTCCAAGAGTCCCCCAGATGTCTCAGTCCATTCCAGAGTAACCTCTTTTCCCTTCACCGGCTCGTCTTTCACGCCGAGGATCGACTGACACCAAGGTGGCACGTGGCACAGCCCTGTGGGAAAGCCTCGTGGGAAAGCCTCGAGGGACAGCCTCGAGGGAAAGCCACAGATCCCTTGATCCACGTGACAGGAAGCGTGACACTACTGCTGCAGCTCGGGAGGAAAGCGCACGTGCATGCCCCCACTCGAAACGAGGCCTGACTCCCCTGGGGAGACTCAGAAGCACCCCAAGATCCATGGCAACACTGGAGAGGAATCCTCAGGTTCCGGCCCGGACTCCACACAAGGACTGAGGCCCCGGCATGGACGGGAGAGGAATCCCGAGAGGTCCCCTAGCAACTCGCATGGGGACTGGCCTTTCCTGAGGCCACCAGAGCGGGTAACTGAGGTCCCCGTCGTAACTCGAGAACACCTGCCACAACTGGAGAAAATCCAGGAGGTTCTCCCCTCCAGGCGATATGAGGCCCTTTTCCGGTGAGGCGTCTCGAGGCTGATCACATCTCACCTCTGGAACTTCTAAAGGGTCCTTCACACCCTTGGTGCAAATCAAGAAGTTCCCCGACATACCCGTCTCCACTCGAGAGGAATCACGAGGGTCCCGCCCACATCCAGAGGAGCCCCGTTTCCGCCTCGTAGCTCGAGATGAGGGATCCTTTCCCTGCTTCGTCGGGAAAGAGTTCCCGGCGTTCCCGTCGCATCTCAAGAGGAGGCCCTCTCAACAGGAACGGCGAGAGGAACTCCAGGGTCGTGCCACCTTTCCAAGAGTCCCCCAGATGTCTCAGTCCATTCCAGAGGAACCTCTTTTCCCTTCACCGGCTCGTCTTTCACGCCGAGGATCGACTCACACCAAGGTGGCACGTGGCACAGCCCTGTGGGAAAGCCTCGTGGGAAAGCCTCGAGGGACAGCCTCGAGGGAAAGCCACAGATCCCTTGATCCACGTGACAGGAAGCGTGACACTACTGCTGCAGCTCGGGAGGAAAGCGCAGGTGCATGCCCCCACTCGAGACGAGGCCTGACTCCCCTGAGGAGACTCAGAAGCACCCCAAGATCCATGGCAACACTGGAGAGGAATCCTCAGGTTCCGGCCCCGAATCCACACAAGGACTGAGGCCCCGGCATGGACGGGAGAGGAATCCCGAGAGGTCCCCTAGCAACTCGCATGGGGACTGGCCTTTCCTGAGGCCACCAGAGCGGGTCCCTGAGGTCCCCGTCGTAACTCGAGAAGACCTGCCGCAACTGGAGAAAATCCAGGAGGTTCTCCCCTCCAGGCGAGATGAGGCCCATTTCCGCTGAGGCGTCTGGAGGCTGATCACACCTCCCCTCTGGAACTTCGAAAGGGTCCTTCACACCCTTGGTGCAAATCAAGAAGTTCCCCGACATACCCGTCTCCACTCGAGAGGAATCACGAGGGTCCCGCCCACATCCAGAGGAGCCCCGTTTCCGCCTCGTAGCTCGAGATGAGGGATCCTTTCCCTGCTTCGTCGGGAAAGAGTTCCCGGCTTTCCCGTCGCATCTCAAGAGGAGGCCCTCTCAACAGGAACGGCGAGAGGAACTCCAGGGTCGTGCCACCATTCCAAGAGTCCCCCAGATGTCTCAGTCCATTCCAGAGGAACCTCTTTTCCCTTCACCGGCTCGTCTTTCACGCCGAGGATCGACTCACACCAAGGTGGCACGTGGCACAGCCCTGTGGGAAAGCCTCGTGGGAAAGCCTCGAGGGACAGCCTCGAGGGAAAGCCACAGATCCCTTGATCCACGTGAAAGGAAGCGTGACACTACTGCTGCAGCTCGGGAGGAAAGCGCACGTGCATGCCCCCACTCGAGACGAGGCCTGACTCCCCTGGGGAGACTCAGAAGCACCCCAAGATCCATGGCAACACTGGAGAGGAATCCTCAGGTTCCGGCCCCGAATCCACACAAGGACTGAGGCCCCGTCATGGACGGGAGAGGAATCCCGAGGGGTCCCCTAGCAACTCCCATGGGGACTGGCCTTTCCTGAGGCCACCAGAGCGGGTCCCTGAGGTCCCCGTCGTAACTCGAGAAGACCTGCCGCAACTCGAGAAAATCCAGGAGGTTCTCCCCTCCAGGCGAGATGAGGCCCATTTCCGCTGAGGCGTCTCGAGGCTGATCACACCTCCCCTCTGGAACTTCGAAAGGGTCCTTCACACCCTTGGTGCAAATCAAGAAGTTCCCCGACATACCCGTCTCCACTGGAGAGGAATCACGAGGGTCCCGCCCACATCCAGAGGATCCCCGTTTCCGCCTCGTAGCTCGAGATGAGGGATGCTTTCCCTGCTTCGTCGGGAAAGAGTTCCCGGCCTTCCCGTCGCACCTCAAGAGGAGGCCCTCTCAACAGGAACGGCGAGAGGAACTCCAGGGTCGTGCCACAATTCCAAGAGTCCCCCAGATGTCTCAGTCCATTCCAGAGGAACCTCTTTTCCCTTCACCGGCTCGTCTTTCACGCCGAGGATCGACTCACACCAAGGTGGCACGTGGCACAGCCCTGTGGGAAAGCCTCGTGGGAAAGCCTCGAGGGACAGCCTCGAGGGAAAGCCACAGATCCCTTGATCCACATGACAGGAAGCGTGACACTACTGCTGCAGCTCGGGAGGAAAGCGCACGTGCATGCCCCCACTCGAGACGAGGCCTGACTCCCCTGGGGAGACTCAGAAGCACCCCAAGATCCATGGCAACACTGGAAAGGAATCCTCAGGTTCCAGCCCGGACTCCACACAAGGACTGAGGCCCCGGCATGGACGGGAGAGGAATCCCGAGAGGTCCCCTAGCAACTCGCATGGGGACTGGCCTTTCCTGAGGCCACCAGAGCGGGTCCCTGAGGTCCCCGTCGTAACTCGAGAAGACCTGCCGCAACTGGAGAAAATCCAGGAGGTTCTCCCCTCCAGGCGAGATGAGGCCCATTTCCGCTGAGGCGTCTCGAGGCTGATCACACCTCCCCTCTGGAACTTTGAAAGGGTCCTTCACACCCTTGGTGCAAATAAAGAAGTTCCCCGACATACCCGTCTCCACTCGAGAGGAATCACGAGGGTCCCGCCCACATCCAGAGGAGCCCCGTTTCCGCCTCGTAGCTCAAGATGAGGGATCCTTTCCCTGCTTCGTCGGGAAAGAGTTCCCGGCCTTCCCGTCGCATCTCAAGTGGAGGCCCTCTCAACAGGAACGGCGAGAGGAACTCCAGGGTCGTGCCACCATTCCAAGAGTCCCCCAGATGTCTCAGTCCATTCCAGAGGAACCTCTTTTCCCTTCACCGGCTCGTCTTTCACGCCGAGGATCGACTCACACCAAGGTGGCACGTGGCACAGCCCTGTGGGAAAGCCTCGTGGGAAAGCCTCGAGGGACAGCCTCGAGGGAAAGCCACAGATCCCTTGATCCACGTGACAGGAAGCGTGACACTACTGCTGCAGCTCGGGAGGAAAGCGCACGTGCATGCCCCCACTCGAGACGAGGCCTGACTCCCCTGGGGAGACTCAGAAGCTCCCCAAGATCCATGGCAACACTGGAGAGGAATCCTCAGGTTCCGGCCCCGACTCCACACAAGGACTGAGGCCCCGGCATGGACGGGAGAGGAATCCCGAGAGGTCCCCTAGCAACTCGCATGGGGACTGGCCTTTCCTGAGGCCACCAGAGCGGGTCCCTGAGGTCCCCGTCGTAACTCGAGAAGACCTGCCGCAACTGGAGAAAATCCAGGAGGTTCTCCCCTCCAGGCGAGATGAGGCCCATTTCCGCTGAGGCGTCTCGAGGCTGATCACACCTCCCCTCTGGAACTTCGAAAGGGTCCTTCACACCCTTGGTGCAAATCAAGAAGTTCCCCGACATACCCGTCTCCACTCGAGAGGAATCACGAGGGTCCCGCCCACATCCAGAGGAGCCCCGTTTGCGCCTCGTAGCTCGAGATGAGGGATCCTTTCCCTGCTTCGTCGGGAAAGAGTTCCCGGCCTTCCCGTCGCATCTCAAGAGGAGGCCCTCTCTACAGGAACGGCGAGAGGAACTCCAGGGTCGTGCCACCATTCCAAGAGGCCCCCAGATGTCTCAGTCCATTCCAGAGGAACCTCTTTTCCCTTCACCGGCTCGTCTTTCACGCCGAGGATCGACTCACACCAAGGTGGCACGTGGCACAGCCCTTTGGGAAAGCCTCGTGGGAAAGCCTCGAGGGACAGCCTCGAGGGAAAGCCACAGATCTCTTGATCCACGTGACAGGAAGCGTGACACTACTGCTGCAGCTCGGGAGGAAAGCACACGTGCATGCCCCCACTCGATACGAGGCCTGACTCCCCTGGGGAGACTCAGAAGCACCCCAAGATCCATGGCAACACTGGAGAGGAATCCTCAGGTTCCGGCCCCGAGTCCACACAAGGACTGAGGCCCCGGCATGGACGGGAGAGAAATCCCGAGAGGTCCCCTAGCAACTCGCATGGGGACTGGCCTTTCCTGAGGCCACCAGAGCGGGTCCCTGAGGTCCCCGTCGTAACTCGAGAAGACCTGCCGCAACTCGAGAAAATCCAGGAGGTTCTCCCCTCCAGGCGAGATGAGGCCCATTTCCGCTGAGGCGTCTCGAGGCTGATCACACCTCACCTCTGGAACTTCGAAAGGCTCCTTCACACCCTTGGTGCAAATCAAGAAGTTCCCCGACATACCCGTCTTCACTCGAGAGGAATCACGAGGGTCCCGCCCACATCCAGAGTTGCCCCGTTTCCGCCTCGTAGCTCGAGATGAGGGATCCTTTCCCTGCTTCGTCGGGAAAGAGTTCCCGGACTTCCCGTCGCATCTCAAGAGGAGGCCCTCTCAACAGGAACGGCGAGAGGAACTCCAGGGTCGTGCCACCATTCCAAGAGGCCCCCAGATGTCTCAGTCCATTCCAGAGGAACCTCTTTTCCCTTCACCGGCTCGTCTTTCACGCCGAGGATCGACTCACACCAAGGTGGCACGTGGCACAGCCCTGTGGGAAAGCCTCGTGGGAAAGCCTCGAGGGACAGCCTCGAGGGAAAGCCACAGATCCCTTGATCCACGTGACAGGAAGCATGACGCTACTGCTGCAGCTCGGGAGGAAAGCGCACGTGCATGCCCCCACTCGAGACGAGGCCTGACTCCCCTGGGGAGACTCAGAAGCTCCCCAAGATCCATGGCAACACTGGAGAGGAATCCTCAGGTTCCGGCCCCGACTCCACACAAGGACTGAGGCCCCGGCATGGACGGGAGAGGAATCCCGAGAGGTCCCCTAGCAACTCGCATGGGGACTGGCCTTTCCTGAGGCCACCAGAGCGGGTCCCTGAGGTCCCCGTCGTAACTCGAGAAGACCTGCCGCAACTCGAGAAAATCCAGGAGGTTCTCCCCTCCAGGCGAGATGAGGCCCATTTCCGCTGAGGCGTCTCGAGGCTGATCACACCTCCCCTCTGGAACTTCGGAAGGGTCCTTCACACCCTTGGTGCAAATCAAGAAGTTCCCCGACATACCCGTCTCAACTCGAGAGGAATCACGAGGGTCCCGCCCACATCCAGAGGAGCCCCGTTTCCTCCTCGTAGCTCGAGATGAGGGATCCTTTCCCTGCTTCGTCGGGAAAGAGTTCCCGGCCTTCCCGTCGCATCTCAAGAGGAGGCCCTCTCAACAGGAACGGCGAGAGGAACTCCAGGGTCGTGCCACCATTCCAAGAGGCCCCCAGATGTCTCAGTCCATTCCAGAGGAACCTCTTTTCCCTTCACCGGCTCGTCTTTCACGCCGAGGATCGACTCACACCAAGGTGGCACGTGGCACAGCCCTGTGGGAAAGCCTCGTGGGAAAGCCTCGAGGGACAGCCTCGAGGGAAAGCCACAGATCTCTTGATCCACGTGACAGGAAGCGTGACACTACTGCTGCAGCTCGGGAGGAAAGCGCACGTGCATGCCCCCACTCGATACGAGGCCTGACTCCCCTGGGGAGACTCAGAAGCACCCCAAGATCCATGGCAACACTGGAGAGGAATCCTCAGGTTCCGGCCCCGAGTCCACACAAGGACTGAGGCCCCGGCATGGACGGGAGAGGAATCCCGAGAGGTCCCCTAGCAACTCGCATGGGGACTGGCCTTTCCTGAGGCCACCAGAGCGGGTCCCTGAGGTCCCCGTCGTAACTCGAGAAGACCTGCCGCAACTCGAGAAAATCCAGGAGGTTCTCCCCTCCAGGCGAGATGAGGCCCATTTCCGCTGATGCGTCTCGAGGCTGATCACACCTCACCTCTGGAACTTCGAAAGGCTCCTTCACACCCTTGGTGCAAATCAAGAAGTTCCCCGACATACCCGTCTTCACTCGAGAGGAATCACGAGGGTCCCGCCCACATCCAGAGTTGCCCCGTTTCCGCCTCGTAGCTCGAGATGAGGGATCCTTTCCCTGCTTCGTCGGGAAAGAGTTCCCGGACTTCCCGTCGCATCTCAAGAGGAGGCCCTCTCAACAGGAACGGCGAGAGGAACTCCAGGGTCGTGCCACCATTCCAAGAGGCCCCCAGATGTCTCAGTCCATTCCAGAGGAACCTCTTTTCCCTTCACCGGCTCGTCTTTCACGCCGAGGATCGACTCACACCAAGGTGGCACGTGGCACAGCCCTGTGGGAAAGCCTCGTGGGAAAGCCTCGAGGGACAGCCTCGAGGGAAAGCCACAGATCCCTTGATCCACGTGACAGGAAGCGTGACACTACTGCTGCAGCTCGGGAGGAAAGCGCACGTGCATGCCCCCACTCGAGACGAGGCCTGACTCCCCTGGGGAGACTCAGAAGCACCCCAAGATCCATGGCAACACTGGAGAGGAATCCTCAGGTTCCGGCCCCGACTCCACACAAGGACTGAGGCCCCGGCATGGACGGGAGAGGAATCCCGAGAGGTCCCCTAGCAACTCGCATGGGGACTGGCCTTTCCTGAGGCCACCAGAGCGGGTCCCTGAGGTCCCCGTCGTAACTCGAGAAGACATGCCGCAACTCGAGAAAATCCAGGAGGTTCTCCCCTCCAGGCGAGATGAGGCCCATTTCCGCTGAGGCGTCTCGAGGCTGATCACACCTCCCCTCTGGAACTTCGAAAGGGTCCTTCACACCCTTGGTGCAAATCAAGAAGTTCCCCGACATACCCGTCTCCACTCGAGAGGAATCACGAGGGTCCCGCCCACATCCAGAGGAGCCCCGTTTCCGCCTCGTAGCTCGAGATGAGGGATCCTTTCCCTGCTTCGTCGGGAAAGAGTTCCCGGACTTCCCGTCGCATCTCAAGAGGAGGCCCTCTCAACAGGAACGGCGAGAGGAACTCCAGGGTCGTGCCACCATTCCAAGAGGCCCCCAGATGTCTCAGTCCATTCCAGAGGAACCTCTTTTCCCTTCACCGGCTCGTCTTTCACGCCTAGGATCGACTCACACCAAGGTGGCACGTGGCACAGCCCTGTGGGAAAGCCTCCTGGGAAAGCCTCGAGGGACAGCCTCGAGGGAAAGCCACAGATCACTTGATCCACGTGACAGGAAGCATGACACTACTGCTGCAGCTCGGGAGGAAAGCGCACGTGCATGCCCCCACTCGAGACGAGGCCTGACTCCCCTGGGGAGACTCAGAAGCTCCCCAAGATCCATGGCAACACTGGAGAGGAATCCTCAGGTTCCGGCCCCGACTCCACACAAGGACTGAGGCCCCGGCATGGACGGGAGAGGAATCCCGAGAGGTCCCCTAGCAACTCGCATGGGGACTGGCCTTTCCTGAGGCCACCAGAGCGGGTCCCTGAGGTCCGCGTCGTAACTCGAGAAGACCTGCCGCAACTGGAGAAAATCCAGGAGGTTCTCCCCTCCAGGCGAGATGAGGCCCATTTCCGCTGAGGCGTCTCGAGGCTGATCACACCTCCCCTCTGGAACTTCGAAAGGGTCCTTCACACCCTTGGTGCAAATCAAGAAGTTCCCCGACATACCCGTCTCCACTCGAGAGGAACCACGAGGGTCCCGCCCACATCCAGAGGAGCCCCGTTTCCGCCTCGTAGCTCGAGATGAGGGATCCTTTCCCTGCTTCGTCGGGAAAGAGTTCCCGGCCTTCCCGTCGCATCTCAAGAGGAGGCCCTCTCTACAGGTACGGCGAGAGGAACTCCAGGGTCGTGCCACCATTCCAATAGTCCCCCAGATGTCTCAGTCCATTCCAGAGGAACCTCTTTTCCCTTCACCGGCTCGTCTTTCACGCCGAGGATCGACTCACACCAAGGTGGCACGTGGCACAGCCCTGTGGGAAAGCCTCGTGGGAAAGCCTCGAGGGACAGCCTCGAGGGAAAGCCACAGATCCCTTGATCCACGTGACAGGAAGCGTGACACTACTGCTGCAGCTCAGGAGGAAAGCGCACGTGCATGCCCCCACTCGAGACGAGGCCTGACTCCCCTGGGGAGACTCAGAAGCACCCCAAGATCCATGGCAACACTGGAGAGGAATCCTCAGGTTCCGGCCCCGACTCCACACAAGGACTGAGGCCCCGGCATGGACGGGAGAGGAATCCCGAGAGGTCCCCTAGCAACTCGCATGGGGACTGGCCTTTCCTGAGGCCACCAGAGCGGGTCCCTGAGGTCCCCGTCGTAACTCGAGAAGACATGCCGCAACTCGAGAAAATCCAGGAGGTTCTCCCCTCCAGGCGAGATGAGGCCCATTTCCGCTGAGGCGTCTCGAGGCTGATCACACCTCCCCTCTGGAACTTCGAAAGGGTCCTTCACACCCTTGGTGCAAATCAAGAAGTTCCCCGACATACCCGTCTCCACTCGAGAGGAATCACGAGGGTCCCGCCCACATCCAGAGGAGCCCCGTTTCCGCCTCGTAGCTCGAGATGAGGGATCCTTTCCCTGCTTCGTCGGGAAAGAGTTCCCGGACTTCCCGTCGCATCTCAAGAGGAGGCCCTCTCAACAGGAACGGCGAGAGGAACTCCAGGGTCGTGCCACCATTCCAAGAGGCCCCCAGATGTCTCAGTCCATTCCAGAGGAACCTCTTTTCCCTTCACCGGCTCGTCTTTCACGCCTAGGATCGACTCACACCAAGGTGGCACGTGGCACAGCCCTGTGGGAAAGCCTCCTGGGAAAGCCTCGAGGGACAGCCTCGAGGGAAAGCCACAGATCACTTGATCCACGTGACAGGAAGCATGACACTACTGCTGCAGCTCGGGAGGAAAGCGCACGTGCATGCCCCCACTCGAGACGAGGCCTGACTCCCCTGGGGAGACTCAGAAGCTCCCCAAGATCCATGGCAACACTGGAGAGGAATCCTCAGGTTCCGGCCCCGACTCCACACAAGGACTGAGGCCCCGGCATGGACGGGAGAGGAATCCCGAGAGGTCCCCTAGCAACTCGCATGGGGACTGGCCTTTCCTGAGGCCACCAGAGCGGGTCCCTGAGGTCCGCGTCGTAACTCGAGAAGACCTGCCGCAACTGGAGAAAATCCAGGAGGTTCTCCCCTCCAGGCGAGATGAGGCCCATTTCCGCTGAGGCGTCTCGAGGCTGATCACACCTCCCCTCTGGAACTTCGAAAGGGTCCTTCACACCCTTGGTGCAAATCAAGAAGTTCCCCGACATACCCGTCTCCACTCGAGAGGAACCACGAGGGTCCCGCCCACATCCAGAGGAGCCCCGTTTCCGCCTCGTAGCTCGAGATGAGGGATCCTTTCCCTGCTTCGTCGGGAAAGAGTTCCCGGCCTTCCCGTCGCATCTCAAGAGGAGGCCCTCTCTACAGGAACGGCGAGAGGAACTCCAGGGTCGTGCCACCATTCCAATAGTCCCCCAGATGTCTCAGTCCATTCCAGAGGAACCTCTTTTCCCTTCACCGGCTCGTCTTTCACGCCGAGGATCGACTCACACCAAGGTGGCACGTGGCACAGCCCTGTGGGAAAGCCTCGTGGGAAAGCCTCGAGGGACAGCCTCGAGGGAAAGCCACAGATCCCTTGATCCACGTGACAGGAAGCGTGACACGACTGCTGCAGCTCAGGAGGAAAGCGCACGTGCATGCCCCCACTCGAGACGAGGCCTGACTCCCCTGGGGAGACTCAGAAGCACCCCAAGATCCATGGCAACACTGGAGAGGAATCCTCAGGTTCCGGCCCCGACTCCACACAAGGACTGAGGCCCCGGCATGGACGGGAGAGGAATCCCGAGAGGTCCCCTAGCAACTCGCATGGGGACTGGCCTTTCCTGAGGCCACCAGAGCGGGTCCCTGAGGTCCCCGTCGTAACTCGAGAAGACCTGCCGCAACTCGAGAAAATCCAGGAGGTTCTCCCCTCCAGGCGAGATGAGGCCCATTTCCGCTGAGGCGTCTCGAGGCTGATCACACCTCCCCTCTGGAACTTCGGAAGGGTCCTTCACACCCTTGGTGCAAATCAAGAAGTTCCCCTACATACCCGTCTCCACTCGAGAGGAATCACGAGGGTCCCGCCCACATCCAGAGGAGCCCCGTTTCCTCCTCGTAGCTCGAGATGAGGGATCCTTTCCCTGCTTCGTCGGGAAAGAGTTCCCGGACTTCCCGTCGCATCTCAAGAGGAGGCCCTCTCAACAGGAACGGCGAGAGGAACTCCAGGGTCGTGCCACCATTCCAAGAGGCCCCCAGATGTCTCAGTCCATTCCAGAGGAACCTCTTTTCCCTTCACCGGCTCATCTTTCACGCCGAGGATCGACTCACACCAAGGTGGCACGTGGCACAGCCCTGTGGGAAAGCCTCGTGGGAAAGCCTCGAGGGACTGCCTCGAGGGAAAGCCACAGATCCCTTGATCCACGTGACAGGAAGCGTGACACGACTGCTGCAGCTCGGGAGGAAAGCTCACGTGCATGCCCCCACTCGAGACGAGGCCTGACTCCCCTGGGGAGACTCAGAAGCACCCCAAGATCCATGGCAACACTGGAGAGGAAACCTCAGGTTCCGGCCCCGACTCCACACAAGGACTGAGGCCCCGGCATGGACGGGAGAGGAATCCCGAGAGGTCCCCTAGCAACTCGCATGGGGACTGGCCTTTCCTGAGGCCACCAGAGCGGGTCCCTGAGGTCCCCGTCGTAACTCGAGAAGACCTGCCGCAACTCGAGAAAATCCAGGAGGTTCTCCCCTCCAGGCGAGATGAGGCCCATTTCCGCTGAGGCGTCTCGAGGCTGATCACACCTCACCTCTGGAACTTCGAAAGGCTCCTTCACACCCTTGGTGCAAATCAAGAAGTTCCCCGACATACGCGTCTCCACTCGAGAGGAATCACGAGGGTCCCTCCCACATCCAGAGTTGCCCCCTTTCCGCCTCGTAGCTCGAGATGAGGGATCCTTTCCCTGCTTCGTCCGGAAAGAGTTCCCGGCCTTCCCGTCGCATCTCAAGAGGAGGCCCTCTCAACAGGAACGGCGAGAGGAACTCCAGGGTCGTGCCACCATTCCAAGAGGCCCCCAGATGTCTCAGTCCATTCCAGAGGAACCTCTTTTCCCTTCACCGGCTCGTCTTTCACGCCGAGGATCGACTCACACCAAGGTGGCACGTGGCACAGCCCTGTGGGAAAGCCTCGTGGGAAAGCCTCGAGGGACAGCCTCGAGGGAAAGCCACAGATCCCTTGATCCACGTGACAGGAAGCGTGACACGACTGCTGCAGCTCAGGAGGAAAGCGCACGTGCATGCCCCCACTCGAGACGAGGCCTGACTCCCCTGGGGAGACTCAGAAGCACCCCAAGATCCATGGCAACACTGGAGAGGAATCCTCAGGTTCCGGCCCCGACTCCACACAAGGACTGAGGCCCCGGCATGGACGGGAGAGGAATCCCGAGAGGTCCCCTAGCAACTCGCATGGGGACTGGCCTTTCCTGAGGCCACCAGAGCGGGTCCCTGAGGTCCCGGTCGTAACTCGAGAAGACCTGCCGCAACTCGAGAAAATCCAGGAGGTTCTCCCCTCCAGGCGAGATGAGGCCCATTTCCGCTGAGGCGTCTCGAGGCTGATCACACCTCCCCTCTGGAACTTCGGAAGGGTCCTTCACACCCTTGGTGCAAATCAAGAAGTTCCCCGACATACCCGTCTCAACTCGAAAGGAATCACGAGGGTCCCGCCCACATCCAGAGGAGCCCCGTTTCCTCCTCGTAGCTCGAGATGAGGGATCCTTTCCCTGCTTCGTCGGGAAAGAGTTCCCGGCCTTCCCGTCGCATCTCAAGAGGAGGCCCTCTCTACAGGAACGGCGAGAGGAACTCCAGGGTCGTGCCACCATTCCAAGAGGCCCCCAGATGTCTCAGTCCATTCCAGAGGAACCTCTTTTCCCTTCACCGGCTCGTCTCTCACGCCGAGGATCGACTCACACCAAGGTGGCACGTGGCACAGCCCTGTGGGAAAGCCTCGTGGGAAAGCCTCGAGGGACAGCCTCGAGGGAAAGCCACAGATCTCTTGATCCACGTGACAGGAAGCCTGACACTACTGCTGCAGCTCGGGAGGAAAGCGCACGTGCATGCCCCCACTCGATACGAGGCCTGACTCCCCTGGGGAGACTCAGAAGCACCCCAAGATCCATGGCAACACTGGAGAGGAATCCTCAGGTTCCGGCCCCGAGTCCACACAAGGACTGAGGCCCCGGCATGGACGGGAGAGGAATCCCGAGAGGTCCCCTAGCAACTCGCATGGGGACTGGCCTTTCCTGAGGCCACCAGAGCGGGTCCCTGAGGTCCCCGTCGTAACTCGAGAAGACCTGCCGCAACTCGAGAAAATCCAGGAGGTTCTCCCCTCCAGGCGAGATGAGGCCCATTTCCGCTGAGGCGTCTCGAGGCTGATCACACCTCACCTCTGGAACTTCGAAAGGCTCCTTCACACCCTTGGTGCAAATCAAGAAGTTCCCCGACATACCCGTCTTCACTCGAGAGGAATCACGAGGGTCCCGCCCACATCCAGAGTTGCCCCGTTTCCGCCTCGTAGCTCGAGATGAGGGATCCTTTCCCTGCTTCGTCGGGAAAGAGTTCCCGGACTTCCCGTCGCATCTCAAGAGGAGGCCCTCTCAACAGGAACGGCGAGAGGAACTCCAGGGTCGTGCCACCATTCCAAGAGGCCCCCAGATGTCTCAGTCCATTCCAGAGGAACCTCTTTTCCCTTCACCGGCTCGTCTTTCACGCCTAGGATCGACTCACACCAAGGTGGCACGTGGCACAGCCCTGTGGGAAAGCCTCCTGGGAAAGCCTCGAGGGACAGCCTCGAGGGAAAGCCACAGATCCCTTGATCCACGTGACAGGAAGCATGACACTACTGCTGCAGCTCGGGAGGAAAGCGCACGTGCATGCCCCCACTCGAGACGAGGCCTGACTCCCCTGGGGAGACTCAGAAGCTCCCCAAGATCCATGGCAACACTGGAGAGGAATCCTCAGGTTCCGGCCCCGACTCCACACAAGGACTGAGGCCCCGGCATGGACGGGAGAGGAATCCCGAGAGGTCCCCTAGCAACTCGCATGGGGACTGGCCTTTCCTGAGGCCACCAGAGCGGGTCCCTGAGGTCCGCGTCGTAACTCGAGAAGACCTGCCGCAACTGGAGAAAATCCAGGAGGTTCTCCCCTCCAGGCGAGATGAGGCCCATTTCCGCTGAGGCGTCTCGAGGCTGATCACACCTCCCCTCTGGAACTTCGAAAGGGTCCTTCACACCCTTGGTGCAAATCAAGAAGTTCCCCGACATACGCGTCTCCACTCGAGAGGAATCACGAGGGTCCCTCCCACATCCAGAGTTGCCCCCTTTCCGCCTCGTAGCTCGAGATGAGGGATCCTTTCCCTGCTTCGTCCGGAAAGAGTTCCCGGCCTTCCCGTCGCATCTCAAGAGGAGGCCCTCTCAACAGGAACGGCGAGAGGAACTCCAGGGTCGTGCCACCATTCCAAGAGGCCCCCAGATGTCTCAGTCCATTCCAGAGGAACCTCTTTTCCCTTCACCGGCTCGTCTTTCACGCCGAGGATCGACTCACACCAAGGTGGCACGTGGCACAGCCCTGTGGGAAAGCCTCGTGGGAAAGCCTCGAGGGACAGCCTCGAGGGAAAGCCACAGATCCCTTGATCCACGTGACAGGAAGCGTGACACTACTGCTGCAGCTCGGGAGGAAAGCGCACGTGCATGACCCCACTCGAGACGAGGCCTGACTCCCCTGGGGAGACTCAGAAGCACCCCAAGATCCATGGCAACACTGGAGAGGAATCCTCAGGTTCCGGCCCCGACTCCACACAAGGACTGAGGCCCCGGCATGGACGGGAGAGGAATCCCGAGAGGTCCCCTAGCAACTCGCATGGGGACTGGCCTTTCCTGAGGCCACCAGAGCGGGTCCCTGAGGTCCCCGTCGTAACTCGAGAAGACATGCCGCAACTCGAGAAAATCCAGGAGGTTCTCCCCTCCAGGAGAGATGAGGCCCATTTCCGATGAGGCGTCTCGAGGCTGATCACACCTCCCCTCTGGAACTTCGAAAGGGTCCTTCACACCCTTGGTGCAAATCAAGAAGTTCCCCGACATACCCGTCTCCACTCGAGAGGAATCACGAGGGTGCCGCCCACATCCAGAGGAGCCCCGTTTCCGCCTCGTAGCTCGAGATGAGGGATCCTTTCCCTGCTTCGTCGGGAAAGAGTTCCCGGCCTTCCCGTCGCATCTCAAGAGGAGGCCCTCTCTACAGGAACGGCGAGAGGAACTCCAGGGTCGTGCCACCATTCCAAGAGTCCCCCAGATATCTCAGTCCATTCCAGAGGAACCTCTTTTCCCTTCACCGGCTCGTCTTTCACGCCGAGGATCGACTCACACCAAGGTGGCACGTGGCACAGCCCTGTGGGAAAGCCTCTTTGGAAAGCCTCGAGGGACAGCCTCGAGGGAAAGACACAGATCCCTTGATCCACGTGACAGGAAGCGTGACACTACTGCTGCAGCTCGGGAGGAAAGCGCACGTGCATGCCCCCACTCGAGACGATGCCTGACTCCCCTGGGGAGACTCAGAAGCACCCCAATATCCATGGCAACACTGGAGAGGAATCCTCCGGTTCCGGCCCCGACTCCACACAAGGACTGAGGCCCCGGCATGGACGGGAGAGGAATCCCGAGAGGTCCCCTAGCAACTCGCATGGGGACTGGCCTTTCCTGAGGCCACCAGAGCGGGTCCCTGAGGTCCCCGTCGTAACTCGAGAAGACCTGCCGCAACTCGAGAAAATCCAGGAGGTTCTCCCCTCCAGGCGAGATGAGGCCCATTTCCGCTGAGGCGTCTCGAGGCTGATCACACCTCCCCTCTGGAACTTCGAAAGGGTCCTTCACACCCTTGGTGCAAATCAAGAAGTTCCCCGACATACCCGTCTCCACTCGAGAGGAATCACGAGGGTCCCGCCCACATCCAGAGGAGCCCCGTTTCCGCCTCGTAGCTCGAGATGAGGGATCCTTTCCCTGCTTCGTCGGGAAAGAGTTCCCGGCCTTCCCGTCGCATCTCAAGAGGAGGCCCTCTCTACAGGAACGGCGAGAGGAACTCCAGGGTCGTGCCACCATTCCAAGAGTCCCCCAGATGTCTCAGTCCATTCCAGAGGAACCTCTTTTCCCTTCACCGGCTCGTCTTTCACGCCGAGGATCGACTCACACCAAGGTGGCACGTGGCACAGCCCTGTGGGAAAGCCTCGTGGGAAAGCCTCGAGGGACAGCCTCGAGGGAAAGCCACAGATCCCTTGATCCACGTGACAGGAAGCGTGACACGACTGCTGCAGCTCGGGAGGAAAGCGCACGTGCATGCCCCCACTCGAGACGAGGCCTGACTCCCCTGGGGAGACTCAGAAGCACCCCAAGATCCATGGCAACACTGGAGAGGAATCCTCAGGTTCCGGCCCCGACTCCACACAAGGACTGAGGCCCCGGCATGGACGGGAGAGGAATCCCGAGAGGTCCCCTAGCAACTCGCATGGGGACTGGCCTTTCCTGAGGCCACCAGAGCGGGTCCCTGAGGTCCCCGTCGTAACTCGAGAAGACCTGCCGCAACTCGAGAAAATCCAGGAGGTTCTCCCCTCCAGGCGAGATGAGGCCCATTTCCGCGGAGGCGTCTCGAGGCTGATCACACCTCCCCTCTGGAACTTCGAAAGGGTCCTTCACACCCTTGGTGCAAATCAAGAAGTTCCCCGACATACCCGTCTCCACTCGAGAGGAATCACGAGGGTCCCGCCCACATCCAGA
The DNA here is from genome assembly GCF_023091745.1 of Budorcas taxicolor. Lineage (NCBI taxonomy): Eukaryota > Metazoa > Chordata > Mammalia > Artiodactyla > Bovidae > Budorcas > Budorcas taxicolor. Next base: position 970,458 of record NW_026291768.1, read on the forward strand.
GGAGCCCCGTTTCCGCCTCGTAGCTCGAGATGAGGAATCCTTTCCCTGCTTCGTCGGGAAAGAGTTCCCGGCCTTCCCGTCGCATCTCAAGAGGAGGCCCTCTCTACAGGAACGGCGAGAGGAACTCCAGGGTCGTGCCACCATTCCAAGAGTCCCCCAGATGTCTCAGTCCATTCCAGAGGAACCTCTTTTCCCTTCACCGGCTCGTCTTTCACGCCGAGGATCGACTCACACCAAGGTGGCACGTGGCACAGCCCTGTGGGAAAGCCTCGTGGGAAAGCCTCGAGGGACAGCCTCGAGGGAAAGCCACAGATCCCTTGATACACGTGACAGGAAGCGTGACACTACTGCTGCAGCTCGGGAGGAAAGCGCACGTGCATGCCCCCACTCGAGACGAGGCCTGACTCCCCTGGGGAGACTCAGAAGCACCCCAAGATCCATGGCAACACTGGAGAGGAATCCTCAGGTTCCGGCCCCGACTCCACACAAGGACTGAGGCCCCGGCATGGACGGGAGAGGAATCCCGAGAGGTCCCCTAGCAACTCGCATGGGGACTGGCCTTTCCTGAGGCCACCAGAGCGGGTCCCTGAGGTCCCCGTCGTAACTCGAGAAGACATGCCGCAACTCGAGAAAATCCAGGAGGTTCTCCCCTCCAGGCGAGATGAGGCCCATTTCCGCTTAGGCGTCTCGAGGCTGATCACACCTCCCCTCTGGAACTTCGAAAGGGTCCTTCACACCCTTGGTGCAAATCAAGAAGTTCCCCGACATACCCGTCTCCACTCGAGAGGAATCACGAGGGTCCCGCCCACATCCAGAGGAGCCCCGTTTCCGCCTCGTAGCTCGAGATGAGGGATCCTTTCCCTGCTTCGTCGGGAAAGAGTTCCCGGCCTTCCCGTCGCATCTCAAGAGGAGGCCCTCTCTACAGGAACGGCGAGAGGAACTCCAGGGTCGTGCCACCATTCCAAGAGTCCCCCAGATGTCTCAGTCCATTCCAGAGGAACCTCTTTTCCCTTCACCGGCTCGTCTTTCACGCCGAGGATCGACTCACACCAAGGTGGCACGTGGCACAGCCCTGTGGGAAAGCCTCTTTGGAAAGCCTCGAGGGACAGCCTCGAGGGAAAGACACAGATCCCTTGATCCACGTGACAGGAAGCGTGACACTACTGCTGCAGCTCGGGAGGAAAGCGCACGTGCATGCCCCCACTCGAGACGATGCCTGACTCCCCTGGGGAGACTCAGAAGCACCCCAAGATCCATGGCAACACTGGAGAGGAATCCTCCGGTTCCGGCCCCGACTCCACACAAGGACTGAGGCCCCGGCATGGACGGGAGAGGAATCCCGAGAGGTCCCCTAGCAACTCGCATGGGGACTGGCCTTTCCTGAGGCCACCAGAGCGGGTCTCCTGAGGTCCCCGTCGTAACTCGAGAAGACCTGCCGCAACTGGAGAAAATCCAGGAGGTTCTCCCCTCCAGGCGAGATGAGGCCCATTTCCGCTGAGGCGTCTCGAGGCTGATCACACCTCCCCTCTGGAACTTCGAAAGGGTCCTTCACACCCTTGGTGCAAATCAAGAAGTTCCCCGACATACCCGTCTCCACTCGAGAGGAATCACGAGGGTCCCGCCCACATCCAGAGGAGCCCCGTTTCCGCCTCGTAGCTCGAGATGAGGGATCCTTTCCCTGCTTCGTCGGGAAAGAGTTCCCGGCCTTCCCGTCGCATCTCAAGAGGAGGCCCTCTCTACAGGAACGGCGAGAGGAACTCCAGGGTCGTGCCACCATTCCAAGAGTCACCCAGATGTCTCAGTCCATTCCAGAGGAACCTCTTTTCCCTTCACCGGCTCGTCTTTCACGCCGAGGATCGACTCACACCAAGGTGGCACGTGGCACAGCCCTGTGGGAAAGCCTCGTGGGAAAGCCTCGAGGGACAGCCTCGAGGGAAAGCCACAGATCCCTTGATCCACGTGAAAGGAAGCGTGACACTACTGCTGCAGCTCGGGAGGAAAGCGCACGTGCATGCCCCCACTCGATACGAGGCCTGACTCCCCTGGGGAGACTCAGAAGCACCCCAAGATCCATGGCAACACTGGAGAGGAATCCTCCGGTTCCGGCCCCGACTCCACACAAGGACTGAGGCCCCGGCATGGACGGGAGAGGAATCCCGAGAGGTCCCCTAGCAACTCGCATGGGGACTGGCCTTTCCTGAGGCCACCAGAGCGGGTCCCTGAGGTCCCCGTCGTAACTCGAGAAGACCTGCCGCAACTCGAGAAAATCCAGGAGGTTCTCCCCTCCAGGCGAGATGAGGCCCATTTCTGCTGAGGCGTCTCGAGGCTGATCACACATCACCTCTGGAACTTCGAAAGGCTCCTTCACACCCTTGGTGCAAATCAAGAAGTTCCCCGACATACCCGTCTCCACTCGAGAGGAATCACGAGGGTCCCGCCCACATCCAGAGTTGCCCCGTTTCCGCCTCGTAGCTCAAGATGAGGGATCCTTTCCCTGCTTCGTCGGGAAAGAGTTCCCGGCCTTCCCGTCGCATCTCAAGAGGAGGCCCTCTCTACAGGAACGGCGAGAGGAACTCCAGGGTCGTGCCACCATTCCAAGAGTCCCCCAGATGTCTCAGTCCATTCCAGAGGAACCTCTTTTCCCTTCACCGGCTCGTCTTTCACGCCGAGGATCGACTCACACCAAGGTGGCACGTGGCACAGCCCTGTGGGAAAGCCTCGTAGGAAAGCCTCGAGGGACAGCCTCGAGGGAAAGCCACAGATCCCTTGATCCACGTGACAGGAAGCGTGACACGACTGCTGCAGCTCGGGAGGAAAGCGCACGTGCATGCCCCCACTCGAGACGAGGCCTGACTCCCCTGGGGAGACTCAGAAGCACCCCAAGATCCATGGCAACACTGGAGAGGAATCCTCAGGTTCCGGCCCCGACTCCACACAAGGACTGAGGCCCCGGCATGGACGGGAGAGGAATCCCGAGAGGTCCCCTAGCAACTCGCATGGGGACTGGCCTTTCCTGAGGCCACCAGAGCGGGTCCCTGAGGTCCCCGTCGTAACTCGAGAAGACATGCCGCAACTCGAGAAAATCCAGGAGGTTCTCCCCTCCAGGCGAGATGAGGCCCATTTCCGCTGAGGCGTCTCGAGGCTGATCACACCTCCCCTCTGGAACTTCGAAAGGGTCCTTCACACCCTTGGTGCAAATCAAGAAGTTCCCCGACATACACGTCTCCACTCGAGAGGAATCACGAGGGTCCCGCCCACATCCAGAGGAGCCCCGTTTCCGCCTCGTAGCTCGAGATGAGGGATCCTTTCCCTGCTTCGTCGGGAAAGAGTTCCCGGCCTTCCCGTCGCATCTCAAGAGGAGGCCCTCTCTACAGGAACGGCGAGAGGAACTCCAGGGTCGTGCCACCATTCCAAGAGTCCCCCAGATGTCTCAGTCCATTCCAGAGGAACCTCTTTTCCCTTCACCGGCTCGTCTTTCACGCCGAGGATCGACTCACACCAAGGTGGCACGTGGCACAGCCCTGTGGGAAAGCCTCGTGGGAAAGCCTCGAGGGACAGCCTCGAGGGAAAGACACAGATCCCTTGATCCACGTGACAGGAAGCGTGACACTACTGCTGCAGCTCGGGAGGAAAGCGCACGTGCATGCCCCCACTCGAGACGATGCCTGACTCCCCTGGGGAGACTCAGAAGCACCCCAATATCCATGGCAACACTGGAGAGGAATCCTCTGGTTCCGGCCCCGACTCCACACAAGGACTGAGGCCCCGGCATGGACGGGAGAGGAATCCCGAGAGGTCCCCTAGCAACTCGCATGGGGACTGGCCTTTCCTGAGGCCACCAGAGCGGGTCTCCTGAGGTCCCCGTCGTAACTCGAGAAGACCTGCCGCAACTGGAGAAAATCCAGGAGGTTCTCCCCTCCAGGCGAGATGAGGCCCATTTCCGCTGAGGCGTCTCGAGGCTGATCACACCTCCCCTCTGGAACTTCGAAAGGGTCCTTCACACCCTTGGTGCAAATCAAGAAGTTCCCCGACATACCCGTCTCCACTCGAGAGGAATCACGAGGGTCCCGCCCACATCCAGAGGAGCCCCGTTTCCGCCTCGTAGCTCGAGATGAGGGATCCTTTCCCTGCTTCGTCGGGAAAGAGTTCCCGGACTTCCCGTCGCATCTCAAGAGGAGGCCCTCTCAACAGGAACGGCGAGAGGAACTCCAGGGTCGTGCCACCATTCCAAGAGGCCCCCAGATGTCTCAGTCCATTCCAGAGGAACCTCTTTTCCCTTCACCGGCTCGTCTTTCACGCCTAGGATCGACTCACACCAAGGTGGTACGTGGCACAGCCCTGTGGGAAAGCCTCCTGGGAAAGCCTCGAGGGACAGCCTCGAGGGAAAGCCACAGATCCCTTGATCCACGTGACAGGAAGCATGACACTACTGCTGCAGCTCGGGAGGAAAGCGCACGTGCATGCCCCCACTCGAGACGAGGCCTGACTCCCCTGGGGAGACTCAGAAGCTCCCCAAGATCCATGGCAACACTGGAGAGGAATCCTCAGGTTCCGGCCCCGACTCCACACAAGGACTGAGGCCCCGGCATGGACGGGAGAGGAATCCCGAGAGGTCCCCTAGCAACTCGCATGGGGACTGGCCTTTCCTGAGGCCACCAGAGCGGGTCCCTGAGGTCCCCGTCGTAACTCGAGAAGACCTGCCGCAACTGGAGAAAATCCAGGAGGTTCTCCCCTCCAGGCGAGATGAGGCCCATTTCCGCTGAGGCGTCTCGAGGCTGATCACACCTCCCCTCTGGAACTTCGAAAGGGTCCTTCACACCCTTGGTGCAAATCAAGAAGTTCCCCGACATACCCGTCTCCACTCGAGAGGAACCACGAGGGTCCCGCCCACATCCAGAGGAGCCCCGTTTCCGCCTCGTAGCTCGAGATGAGGGATCCTTTCCCTGCTTCGTCGGGAAAGAGTTCCCGGCCTTCCCGTCGCATCTCAAGAGGAGGCCCTCTCTACAGGAACGGCGAGAGGAACTCCAGGGTCGTGCCACCATTCCAATAGTCCCCCAGATGTCTCAGTCCATTCCAGAGGAACCTCTTTTCCCTTCACCGGCTCGTCTTTCACGCCGAGGATCGACTCACACCAAGGTGGCACGTGGCACAGCCCTGTGGGAAAGCCTCGTGGGAAAGCCTCGAGGGACAGCCTCGAGGGAAAGCCACAGATCCCTTGATCCACGTGACAGGAAGCGTGACACGACTGCTGCAGCTCAGGAGGAAAGCGCACGTGCATGCCCCCACTCGAGACGAGGCCTGACTCCCCTGGGGAGACTCAGAAGCACCCCAAGATCCATGGCAACACTGGAGAGGAATCCTCAGGTTCCGGCCCCGACTCCACACAAGGACTGAGGCCCCGGCATGGACGGGAGAGGAATCCCGAGAGGTCCCCTAGCAACTCGCATGGGGACTGGCCTTTCCTGAGGCCACCAGAGCGGGTCCCTGAGGTCCCCGTCGTAACTCGAGAAGACCTGCCGCAACTCGAGAAAATCCAGGAGGTTCTCCCCTCCAGGCGAGATGAGGCCCATTTCCGCTGAGGCGTCTCGAGGCTGATCACACCTCCCCTCTGGAACTTCGGAAGGGTCCTTCACACCCTTGGTGCAAATCAAGAAGTTCCCCGACATACCCGTCTCCACTCGAGAGGAATCACGAGGGTCCCGCCCACATCCAGAGGAGCCCCGTTTCCTCCTCGTAGCTCGAGATGAGGAATCCTTTCCCTGCTTCGTCGGGAAAGAGTTCCCGGACTTCCCGTCGCATCTCAAGAGGAGGCCCTCTCAACAGGAACGGCGAGAGGAACTCCAGGGTCGTGCAACCATTCCAAGAGGCCCCCAGATGTCTCAGTCCATTCCAGAGGAACCTCTTTTCCCTTCACCGGCTCGTCTTTCACGCCGAGGATCGACTCACACCAAGGTGGCACGTGGCACAGCCCTGTGGGAAAGCCTCGTGGGAAAGCCTCGAGGGACTGCCTCGAGGGAAAGCCACAGATCCCTTGATCCACGTGACAGGAAGCGTGACACGACTGCTGCAGCTCGGGAGGAAAGCGCACGTGCATGCCCCCACTCGAGACGAGGCCTGACTCCCCTGGGGAGACTCAGAAGCACCCCAAGATCCATGGCAACACTGGAGAGGAATCCTCAGGTTCCGGCCCCGACTCCACACAAGGACTGAGGCCCCGGCATGGACGGGAGAGGAATCCCGAGAGGTCCCCTAGCAACTCGCATGGGGACTGGCCTTTCCTGAGGCCACCAGAGCGGGTCCCTGAGGTCCCCGTCGTAACTCGAGAAGACCTGCCGCAACTCGAGAAAATCCAGGAGGTTCTCCCCTCCAGGCGAGATGAGGCCCATTTCCGCTGAGGCGTCTCGAGGCTGATCACACCTCACCTCTGGAACTTCGAAAGGCTCCTTCACACCCTTGGTGCAAATCAAGAAGTTCCCCGACATACGCGTCTCCACTCGAGAGGAATCACGAGGGTCCCTCCCACATCCAGAGTTGCCCCCTTTCCGCCTCGTAGCTCGAGATGAGGGATCCTTTCCCTGCTTCGTCCGGAAAGAGTTCCCGGCATTCCCGTCGCATCTCAAGAGGAGGCCCTCTCAACAGGAACGGCGAGAGGAACTCCAGGGTCGTGCCACCATTCCAATAGTCCCCCAGATGTCTCAGTCCATTCCAGAGGAACCTCTTTTCCCTTCACCGGCTCGTCTTTCACGCCGAGGATCGACTCACACCAAGGTGGCACGTGGCACAGCCCTGTGGGAAAGCCTCGTGGGAAAGCCTCGAGGGACAGCCTCGAGGGACAGCCTCGAGGGAAAGCCACAGATCCCTTGATCCACGTGACAGGAAGCGTGACACGACTGCTGCAGCTCAGGAGGAAAGCGCACGTGCATGCCCCCACTCGAGACGAGGCCTGACTCCCCTGGGGAGACTCAGAAGCACCCCAAGATCCATGGCAACACTGGAGAGGAATCCTCAGGTTCCGGCCCCGACTCCACACAAGGACTGAGGCCCCGGCATGGACGGGAGAGGAATCCCGAGAGGTCCCCTAGCAACTCGCATGGGGACTGGCCTTTCCTGAGGCCACCAGAGCGGGTCCCTGAGGTCCCCGTCGTAACTCGAGAAGACCTGCCGCAACTCGAGAAAATCCAGGAGGTTCTCCCCTCCAGGCGAGATGAGGCCCATTTCCGCTGAGGCGTCTCGAGGCTGATCACACCTCCCCTCTGGAACTTCGGAAGGGTCCTTCACACCCTTGGTGCAAATCAAGAAGTTCCCCGACATACCCGTCTCAACTCGAGAGGAATCACGAGGGTCCCGCCCACATCCAGAGGAGCCCCGTTTCCTCCTCGTAGCTCGAGATGAGGGATCCTTTCCCTGCTTCGTCGGGAAAGAGTTCCCGGCCTTCCCGTCGCATCTCAAGAGGAGGCCCTCTCTACAGGAACGGCGAGAGGAACTCCAGGGTCGTGCCACCATTTCAAGAGGCCCCCAGATGTCTCAGTCCATTCCAGAGGAACCTCTTTTCCCTTCACCGGCTCGTCTTTCACCCCGAGGATCGACTCACACCAAGGTGGCACGTGGCACAACCCTGTGGGAAAGCCTCGTGGGAAAGCCTCGAGGGACAGCCTCGAGGGAAAGCCACAGATCTCTTGATCCACGTGACAGGAAGCGTGACACTACTGCTGCAGCTCGGGAGGAAAGCGCACGTGCATGCCCCCACTCGATACGAGGCCTGACTCCCCTGGGGAGACTCAGAAGCACCCCAAGATCCATGGCAACACTGGAGAGGAATCCTCAGGTTCCGGCCCCGAGTCCACACAAGGACTGAGGCCCCGGCATGGACGGGAGAGGAATCCCGAGAGGTCCCCTAGCAACTCGCATGGGGACTGGCCTTTCCTGAGGCCACCAGAGCGGGTCCCTGAGGTCCCCGTCGTAACTCGAGAAGACCTGCCGCAACTCGAGAAAATCCAGGAGGTTCTCCCCTCCAGGCGAGATGAGGCCCATTTCCGCTGAGGCGTCTCGAGGCTGATCACACCTCACCTCTGGAACTTCGAAAGGCTCCTTCACACCCTTGGTGCAAATCAAGAAGTTCCCCGACATACCCGTCTTCACTCGAGAGGAATCACGAGGGTCCCGCCCACATCCAGAGTTGCCCCGTTTCCGCCTCGTAGCTCGAGATGAGGGATCCTTTCCCTGCTTCGTCGGGAAAGAGTTCCCGGACTTCCCGTCGCATCTCAAGAGGAGGCCCTCTCAACAGGAACGGCGAGAGGAACTCCAGGGTCGTGCCACCATTCCAAGAGTCCCCCAGATGTCTCAGTCCATTCCAGAGGAACCTCTTTTCCCTTCACCGGCTCGTCTTTCACGCCTAGGATCGACTCACACCAAGGTGGCACGTGGCACAGCCCTGTGGGAAAGCCTCGTGGGAAAGCCTCGAGGGACAGCCTCGAGGGAAAGCCACAGATCCCTTGATCCACGTGACAGGAAGCGTGACACGACTGCTGCAGCTCGGGAGGAAAGCGCACGTGCATGCCCCCACTCGAGACGAGGCCTGACTCCCCTGGGGAGACTCAGAAGCACCCCAAGATCCATGGCAACACTGGAGAGGAATCCTCAGGTTCCGGCCCCGACTCCACACAAGGACTGAGGCCCCGGCATGGACGGGAGAGGAATCCCGAGAGGTCCCCTAGCAACTCGCATGGGGACTGGCCTTTCCTGAGGCCACCAGAGCGGGTCCCTGAGGTCCCCGTCGTAACTCGAGAAGACATGCCGCAACTCGAGAAAATCCAGGAGGTTCTCCCCTCCAGGAGAGATGAGGCCCATTTCCGCTGAGGCGTCTCGAGGCTGATCACACCTCCCCTCTGGAACTTCGAAAGGGTCCTTCACACCCTTGGTGCAAATCAAGAAGTTCCCCGACATACCCGTCTCCACTCGAGAGGAATCACGAGGGTCCCGCCCACATCCAGAGGAGCCCCGTTTCCGCCTCGTAGCTCGAGATGAGGGATCCTTTCCCTGCTTCGTCGGGAAAGAGTTCCCGGCCTTCCCGTCGCATCTCAAGAGGAGGCCCTCTCTACAGGAACGGCGAGAGGAACTCCAGGGTCGTGCCACCATTCCAAGAGTCCCCCAGATATCTCAGTCCATTCCAGAGGAACCTCTTTTCCCTTCACCGGCTCGTCTTTCACGCCGAGGATCGACTCACACCAAGGTGGCACGTGGCACAGCCCTGTGGGAAAGCCTCTTTGGAAAGCCTCGAGGGACAGCCTCGAGGGAAAGACACAGATCCCTTGATCCACGTGACAGGAAGCGTGACACTACTGCTGCAGCTCGGGAGGAAAGCGCACGTGCATGCCCCCACTCGAGACGATGCCTGACTCCCCTGGGGAGACTCAGAAGCACCCCAATATCCATGGCAACACTGGAGAGGAATCCTCCGGTTCCGGCCCCGACTCCACACAAGGACTGAGGCCCCGGCATGGACGGGAGAGGAATCCCGAGAGGTCCCCTAGCAACTCGCATGGGGACTGGCCTTTCCTGAGGCCACCAGAGCGGGTCCCTGAGGTCCCCGTCGTAACTCGAGAAGACCTGCCGCAACTCGAGAAAATCCAGGAGGTTCTCCCCTCCAGGCGAGATGAGGCCCATTTTCGCTGAGGCGTCTCGAGGCTGATCACACCTCCCCTCTGGAACTTCGAAAGGGTCCTTCACACCCTTGGTGCAAATCAAGAAGTTCCCCGACATACCCGTCTCCACTCGAGAGGAATCACGAGGGTCCCGCCCACATCCAGAGGAGCCCCGTTTCCGCCTCGTAGCTCGAGATGAGGGATCCTTTCCCTGCTTCGTCGGGAAAGAGTTCCCGGCCTTCCCGTCGCATCTCAAGAGGAGGCCCTCTCTACAGGAACGGCGAGAGGAACTCCAGGGTCGTGCCACCATTCCAAGAGTCCCCCAGATGTCTCAGTCCATTCCAGAGGAACCTCTTTTCCCTTCACCGGCTCGTCTTTCACGCCGAGGATCGACTCACACCAAGGTGGCACGTGGCACAGCCCTGTGGGAAAGCCTCGTGGGAAAGCCTCGAGGGACAGCCTCGAGGGAAAGCCACAGATCCCTTGATCCACGTGACAGGAAGCGTGACACGACTGCTGCAGCTCGGGAGGAAAGCGCACGTGCATGCCCCCACTCGAGACGAGGCCTGACTCCCCTGGGGAGACTCAGAAGCACCCCAAGATCCATGGCAACACTGGAGAGGAATCCTCAGGTTCCGGCCCCGACTCCACACAAGGACTGAGGCCCCGGCATGGACGGGAGAGGAATCCCGAGAGGTCCCCTAGCAACTCGCATGGGGACTGGCCTTTCCTGAGGCCACCAGAGCGGGTCCCTGAGGTCCCCGTCGTAACTCGAGAAGACATGCCGCAACTCGAGAAAATCCAGGAGGTTCTCCCCTCCAGGCGAGATGAGGCCCATTTCCCCTTAGGCGTCTCGAGGCTGATCACACCTCCCCTCTGGAACTTCGAAAGGGTCCTTCACACCCTTGGTGCAAATCAAGAAGTTCCCCGACATACCCGTCTCCACTCGAGAGGAATCACGAGGGTCCCGCCCACATCCAGAGGAGCCCCGTTTCCGCCTCGTAGCTCGAGATGAGGGATCCTTTCCCTGCTTCTTCGGGAAAGAGTTCCCGGCCTTCCCGTCGCATCTCAAGAGGAGGCCCTCTCTACAGGAACGGCGAGAGGAACTCCAGGGTCGTGCCACCATTCCAAGAGTCCCCCAGATGTCTCAGTCCATTCCAGAGGAACCTCTTTTCCCTTCACCGGCTCGTCTTTCACGCCGAGGATCGACTCACACCAAGGTGGCACGTGGCACAGCCCTGTGGGAAAGCCTCTTTGGAAAGCCTCGAGGGACAGCCTCGAGGGAAAGACACAGATCCCTTGATCCACGTGACAGGAAGCGTGACACTACTGCTGCAGCTCGGGAGGAAAGCGCACGTGCATGCCCCCACTCGAGACGATGCCTGACTCCCCTGGGGAGACTCAGAAGCACCCCAAGATCCATGGCAACACTGGAGAGGAATCCTCCGGTTCCGGCCCCGACTCCACACAAGGACTGAGGCCCCGGCATGGACGGGAGAGGAATCCCGAGAGGTCCCCTAGCAACTCGCATGGGGACTGGCCTTTCCTGAGGCCACCAGAGCGGGTCTCCTGAGGTCCCCGTCGTAACTCGAGAAGACCTGCCGCAACTGGAGAAAATCCAGGAGGTTCTCCCCTCCAGGCGAGATGAGGCCCATTTCCGCTGAGGCGTCTCGAGGCTGATCACACCTCCCCTCTGGAACTTCGAAAGGCTCCTTCACACCCTTGGTGCAAATCAAGAAGTTCCCCGACATACCCGTCTCCACTCGAGAGGAATCACGAGGGTCCCGCCCACATCCAGAGGAGCCCCGTTTCCGCCTCGTAGCTCGAGATGAGGGATCCTTTCCCTGCTTCGTCGGGAAAGAGTTCCCTGCCTTCCCGTCGCATCTCAAGAGGAGGCCCTCTCTACAGGAACGGCGAGAGGAACTCCAGGGTCGTGCCACCATTCCAAGAGTCACCCAGATGTCTCAGTCCATTCCAGAGGAACCTCTTTTCCCTTCACCGGCTCGTCTTTCACGCCGAGGATCGACTCACACCAAGATGGCACGTGGCACAGCCCTGTGGGAAAGCCTCGTGGGAAAGCCTCGAGGGACAGCCTCGAGGGAAAGCCACAGATCCCTTGATCCACGTGACAGGAAGCGTGACACGACTGCTGCAGCTCGGGAGGAAAGCGCACGTGCATGCCCCCACTCGAGACGAGGCCTGACTCCCCTGGGGAGACTCAGAAGCACCCCAAGATCCATGGCAACACTGGAGAGGAATCCTCCGGTTCCGGCCCCGACTCCACACAAGGACTGAGGCCCCGGCATGGACGGGAGAGGAATCCCGAGAGGTCCCCTAGCAACTCGCATGGGGACTGGCCTTTCCTGAGGCCACCAGAGCGGGTCCCTGAGGTCCCCGTCGTAACTCGAGAAGACCTGCCGCAACTCGAGAAAATCCAGGAGGTTCTCCCCTCCAGGCGAGATGAGGCCCATTTCTGCTGAGGCGTCTCGAGGCTGATCACACCTCACCTCTGGAACTTCGAAAGGCTCCTTCACACCCTTGGTGCAAATCAAGAAGTTCCCCGACATACCCGTCTCCACTCGAGAGGAATCACAAGGGTCCCGCCCACATCCAGAGTTGCCCCGTTTCCGCCTCGTAGCTCGAGATGAGGGATCCTTTCCCTGCTTCGTCGGGAAAGAGTTCCCGGCCTTCCCGTCGCATCTCAAGAGGAGGCCCTCTCTACAGGAACGGCGAGAGGAACTCCAGGGTCGTGCCACCATTCCAAGAGTCCCCCAGATGTCTCAGTCCATTCCAGAGGAACCTCTTTTCCCTTCACCGGCTCGTCTTTCACACCGAGGATCGACTCACACCAAGGTGGCACGTGGCACAGCCCTGTGGGAAAGCCTCGTGGGAAAGCCTCGAGGGACAGCCTCGAGGGAAAGCCACAGATCCCTTGATCCACGTGACAGGAAGCGTGACACGACTGCTGCAGCTCGGGAGGAAAGCGCACGTGCATGCCCCCACTCGAGACGCGGCCTGACTCCCCTGGGGAGACTCAGAAGCACCCCAAGATCCATGGCACCACTGGAGAGGAATCCTCAGGTTCCGGCCCCGACTCCACACAAGGACTGAGGCCCCGGCATGGACGGGAGAGGAATCCCGAGAGGTCCCCTAGCAACTCGCATGGGGACTGGCCTTTCCTGAGGCCACCAGAGCGGGTCTCCTGAGGTCCCCGTCGTAACTCGAGAAGACCTGCCGCAACTGGAGAAAATCCAGGAGGTTCTCCCCTCCAGGTGAGATGAGGCCCATTTCCGCTGAGGCGTCTCGAGGCTGATCACACCTCCCCTCTGGAACTTCGAAAGGGTCCTTCACACCCTTGGTGCAAATCAAGAAGTTCCCCGACATACCCGTCTCCACTCGAGAGGAATCACGAGGGTCCCGCCCACATCCAGAGGAGCCCCGTTTCCGCCTCGTAGCTCGAGATGAGGGATCCTTTCCCTGCTTCGTCAGGAAAGAGTTCCCGGCCTTCCCGTCGCATCTCAAGAGGAGGCCCTCTCTACAGGAACGGCGAGAGGAACTCCAGGGTCGTGCCACCATTCCAAGAGTCACCCAGATGTCTCAGTCCATTCCAGAGGAACCTCTTTTCCCTTCACCGGCTCGTCTTTCACGCCGAGGATCGACTCACACCAAGGTGGCACGTGGCACAGCCCTGTGGGAAAGCCTCGTGGGAAAGCCTCGAGGGACAGCCTCGTGGGAAAGCCACAGATCCCTTGATCCACGTGACAGGAAGCGTGACACTACTGCTGCAGCTCGGGAGGAAAGCGCACGTGCATGCCCCCACTCGAGACGAGGCCTGACTCCCCTGGGGAGACTCAGAAGCACCCCAAGATCCATGGCAACACTGGAGAGGAATCCTCAGGTTCCGGCCCCGACTCCACACAAGGACTGAGGCCCCGGCATGGACGGGAGAGGAATCCCGAGAGGTCCCCTAGCAACTCGCATGGGGACTGGCCTTTCCTGAGGCCACCAGAGCGGGTCCCTGAGGTCCCCGTCGTAACTCGAGAAGACCTGCCGCAACTCGAGAAAATCCAGGAGGTTCTCCCCTCCAGGCGAGATGAGGCCCATTTCCGCGGAGGCGTCTCGAGGCTGATCACACCTCCCCTCTGGAACTTCGAAAGGGTCCTTCACACCCTTGGTGCAAATCAAGAAGTTCCCCGACATACCCGTCTCCACTCGAGAGGAATCACGAGGGTCCCGCCCACATCCAGAGTTGCCCCGTTTCCGCCTCGTAGCTCGAGATGAGGGATCCTTTCCCTGCTTCGTCGGGAAAGAGTTCCCGGCCTTCCCGTCGCATCTCAAGAGGAGGCCCTCTCTACAGGAACGGCGAGAGGAACTCCAGGGTCGTGCCACCATTCCAAGAGTCCCCCAGATGTCTCAGTCCATTCCAGAGGAAACTCTTTTCCCTTCACCGGCTCGTCTTTCACGCCGAGGATCGACTCACACCAAGGTGGCACGTGGCACAGCCCTGTGGGAAAGCCTCGTGGGAAAGCCTCGAGGGACAGCCTCGAGGGAAAGCCACAGATCCCTTGATCCACGTGACAGGAAGCGTGACACGACTGCTGCAGCTCGGGAGGAAAGCGCACGTGCATGCCCCCACTCGAGACGAGGCCTGACTCCCCTGGGGAGACTCAGAAGCACCCCAAGATCCATGGCAACACTGGAGAGGAATCCTCAGGTTCCGGCCCCGACTCCACACAAGGACTGAGGCCCCGGCATGGACGGGAGAGGAATCCCGAGAGGTCCCCTAACAACTCGCATGGGGACTGGCCTTTCTTGAGGCCACCAGAGCGGGTCTCCTGAGGTCTCCGTCGTAACTCGAGAAGACCTGCCGCAACTGGAGAAAATACAGGAGGTTCTCCCCTCCAGGCGAGATGAGGCCCATTTCCGCTGAGGCGTCTCGAGGCTGATCACACCTCCCCTCTGGAACTTCGAAAGGGTCCTTAACACCCTTGGTGCAAATCAAGAAGTTCCCCGACATACCCGTCTCCACTCGAGAGGAATCACGAGGGTCCCGCCCACATCCAGAGGAGCCCCGTTTCCGCCTCGTAGCTCGAGATGAGGGATCCTTTCCCTGCTTCGTCGGGAAAGAGTTCCCGGCCTTCCCGTCGCATCTCAAGAGGAGGCCCTCTCTACAGGAACGGCGAGAGGAACTCCAGGGTCGTGCCACCATTCCAAGAGTCACCCAGATGTCTCAGTCCATTCCAGAGGAACCTCTTTTCCCTTCACCGGCTCGTCTTTCACGCCGAGGATCGACTCACACCAAGGTGGCACGTGGCACAGCCCTGTGGGAAAGCCTCGTGGGAAAGCCTCGAGGGACAGCCTCGAGGGAAAGCCACAGATCCCTTGATCCACGTGACAGGAAGCGTGACACGACTGCTGCAGCTCGGGAGGAAAGCGCACGTGCATGCCCCCACTCGAGACGAGGCCTGACTCCCCTGGGGAGACTCAGAAGCACCCCAAGATCCATGGCAACACTGGAGAGGAATCCTCAGGTTCCGGCCCCGACTCCACACAAGGACTGAGGCCCCGGCATGGACGGGAGAGGAATCCCGAGAGGTCCCCTAGCAACTCGCATGGGGACTGGCCTTTCCTGAGGCCACCAGAGCGGGTCCCTGAGGTCCCCGTCGTAACTCGAGAAGACCTGCCGCAACTCGAGAAAATCCAGGAGGTTCTCCCCTCCAGGCGAGATGAGGCCCATTTCCGCGGAGGCGTCTCGAGGCTGATCACACCTCCCCTCTGGAACTTCGAAAGGGTCCTTCACACCCTTGGTGCAAATCAAGAAGTTCCCCGACATACCCGTCTCCACTCGAGAGGAATCACGAGGGTCACGCCCACATCCAGAGGAGCCCCGTTTCCGCCTCGTAGCTCGAGATGAGGAATCCTTTCCCTGCTTCGTCGGGAAAGTGTTCTCGGCCTTCCCGTCGCATCTCAAGAGGAGGCCCTCTCTACAGGAACGGCGAGAGGAACTCCAGGGTCGTGCCACCATTCCAAGAGTCCCCCAGATGTCTCAGTCCATTCCAGAGGAACCTCTTTTCCCTTCACCGGCTCGTCTTTCACGCCGAGGATCGACTCACACCAAGGTGGCACGTGGCACAGCCCTGTGGGAAAGCCTCGTGGGAAAGCCTCGAGGGACAGCCTCGAGGGAAAGCCACAGATCCCTTGATCCACGTGACAGGAAGCGTGACACTACTGCTGCAGCTCGGGAGGAAAGCTCACGTGCATGCCCCCACTCGAGACGAGGCCTGACTCCCCTGGGGAGACTCAGAAGCACCCCAATATCCATGGCAACACTGGAGAGGAATCCTCAGGTTCCGGCCCCGACTCCACACAAGGACTGAGGCCCCGGCATGGACGGGAGAGGAATCACGAGAGGTCCCCTAGCAACTCGCATGGGGACTGGCCTTTCCTGAGGCCACCAGAGCGGGTCCCTGAGGTCCCCGTCGTAACTCGAGAAGACCTGCCGCAACTCGAGAAAATTCAGGAGGTTCTCCCCTCCAGGCGAGATGAGGCCCATTTCTGCTGAGGCGTCTCGAGGCTGATCACACCTCACCTCTGGAACTTCGAAAGGCTCCTTCACACCCTTGGTGCAAATCAAGAAGTTCCCCGACATACCCGTCTCCACTCGAGAGGAATCACGAGGGTCCCGCCCACATCCAGTGTTGCCCCGTTTCCGCCTCGTAGCTCGAGATGAGGGATCCTTTCCCTGCTTCGTCGGGAAAGAGTTCCCGGCCTTCCCGTCGCATCTCAAGAGGAGGCCCTCTCAACAGGAACGGCGAGAGGAACTCCAGGGTCGTGCCACCATTCCAAGAGTCCCCCAGATGTCTCAGTCCATTCCAGAGGAACCTCTTTTCCCTTCACCGGCTCGTCTTTCACGCCGAGGATCGACTCACACCAAGGTGGCACGTGGCACAGCCCTGTGGGAAAGCCTCGTGGGAAAGCCTCGAGGGACAGCCTTGAGGGAAAGCCACAGATCCCTTGATCCACGTGACAGGAAGGGTGACACGACTGCTGCAGCTCGGGAGGAAAGCGCACGTGCATGCCCCCACTCGAGACGAGGCCTGACTCCCCTGGGGAGACTCAGAAGCACCCCAAGATCCATGGCAACACTGGAGAGGAATCCTCAGGTTCCGGCCCCGACTCCACACAAGGACTGAGGCCCCGGCATGGACGGGAGAGGAATCCCGAGAGGTCCCCTAGCAACTCGCATGGGGACTGGCCTTTCCTGAGGCCACCAAAGCGGGTCTCCTGAGGTCCCCGTCGTAACTCGAGAAGACCTGCCGCAACTGGAGAAAATCCAGGAGGTTCTCCCCTCCAGGCGAGATGAGGCCCATTTCCGCTGAGGCGTCTCGAGGCTGATCACACCTCCCCTCTGGAACTTCGAAAGGGTCCTTCACACCCTTGGTGCAAATCAAGATGTTCTCCGACATACCCGTCTCCACTCGAGAGGAATCACGAGGGTCCCGCCCACATCCAGAGGAGCCCCGTTTCCGCCTCGTAGCTCGAGATGAGGGATCCTTTCCCTGCTTCGTCGGGAAAGAGTTCCCGGCCTTCCCGTCGCATCTCAAGAGGAGGCCCTCTCTACAGGAACGGCGAGAGGAACTCCAGGGTCGTGCCACCATTCCAAGAGTCACCCAGATGTCTCAGTCCATTCCAGAACCTCTTTTCCCTTCACAGGCTCGTCTTTCACGCCGAGGATCGACTCACACCAAGGTGGCACGTGGCACAGCCCTGTGGGAAAGCCTCGTGGGAAAGCCTCGAGGGACAGCCTCGAGGGAAAGCCACAGATCCCTTGATCCACGTGACAGGAAGCGTGACACTACTGCTTCAGCTCGGGAGGAAAGCGCACGTGCATGCCCCCACTCGAGACGAGGCCTGACTCCCCTGGGGAGACTCAGAAGCACCCCAAGATCCATGGCAACACTGGAGAGGAATCCTCAGGTTCCGGCCCCGACTCCACACAAGGACTGAGGCCCCGGCATGGACGGGAGAGGAATCCCGAGATGTCCCCTAGCAACTCGCATGGGGACTGGCCTTTCCTGAGGCCACCAGAGCGGGTCCCTGAGGTCCCCGCCGTAACTCGAGAAGACCTGCCGCAACTCGAGAAAATCCAGGAGGTTCTCCCCTCCAGGCGAGATGAGGCCCATTTCCGCTGAGGCGTCTCGAGGCTGATCACACCTCACCTCTGGAACTTCGAAAGGGTCCTTCACACCCTTGGTGCAAATCAAGAAGTTCCCCGACCTAGCCGTCTCCACTCGAGAGGAATCACGAGGGTCCCGCCCACATCCAGAGGAGCCCCGTTTCCGCCTCGTAGCTCGAGATGAGGGATCCTTTCCCTGCTTCGTCGGGAAAGAGTTCCCGGCGTTCCCGTCGCATCTCAAGAGGAGGCCCTCTCAACAGGAACGGCGAGAGGAACTCCAGGGTCGTGCCACCATTCCAAGAGTCCCCCAGATGTCTCAGTCCATTCCAGAGGAACCTCTTTTCCCTTCACCGGCTCGTCTTTCACGCCGAGGATCGACCCACTCCAAGGTGGCACGTGGCACAGCCCTGTGGGAAAGCCTCGTGGGAAAGCCTCGAGGGACAGCCTCGAGGGAAAGCCGCAGATCCCTTGATCCACGTGACAGGAAGCGTGACACTACTGCTGCAGCACGGGAGGAAAGCGCACGTGCATGCCCCCACTCGAGACGAGGCCTGACTCCCCTGGGGAGACTCAGAAGCACCCCAAGATCCATGGCAACACTGGAGAGGAATCCTCAGGTTCCGGCCCCGACTCCACACAAGGACTGAGGCCCCGGCATGGACCGGAGAGGAATCCCGAGAGGTCCCCTAGCAACTCGCATGGGGACTGGCCTTTCCTGAGGCCACCAGAGCGAGTCCCTGAGGTCCCCGTCGTAACTTGAGAAGACCTGCCGCAACTCGAGAAAATCCAGGAGGTTCTCCCATCCAGGCGAGATGAGGCCCATTTCCGCTGAGGCGTCTCGAGGCTGATCACACCTCACCTCTGGAACTTCGAAAGGGTCCTTCACACCCTTGGTGCAAATCAAGAAATTCCCCGACATACCCGTCTCCACTCGAGAGGAATCACAAGGGTCCCGCCCACATCCAGAGGTGCCCCGTTTCCGCCTCGTAGCTCGAGATGAGGGATCCTTTCCCTGCTTCGTCGGGAAAGAGTTCCTGGCGTTCCCGTCGCATCTCAAGAGGAGGCCCTCTCAACAGGAACGGCGAGAGGAACTCCAGGCTCGTGCCACCATTCCAAGAGTCCCCCAGATGTCTCAGTCCATTCCAGAGGAACCTCTTTTCCCTTCACCGGCTCGTCTTTCACGCCGAGGATCCACTCACACCAAGGTGGCACGTGGCACAGCCCTGTGGGAAAGCCTCGTGGGAAAGCCTCGAGGGACAGCCTCGAGGGAAAGCCACAGATCCCTTGATCCACGTGACAGGAAGCGTGACACTACTGCTGCAGCTCGGGAGGAAAGCGAACGTGCATGCCCCCACTCGAGACGAGGCCTGACTCCCCTGGGGAGACTCAGAAGCACCCCAAGATCCATGGCAACACTGGAGAGGAATCCTCAGGTTCCGGCCCCGACTCCACACAAGGACTGAGGCCCCGGCATGGACGGGAGAGGAATCCCGAGAGGTCCCCTAGCAACTCGCATGGGGACTGGCCTTTCCTGAGGCCACCAGAGCGGGTCCCTGAGGTCCCCGCCGTAACTCGAGAAGACCTGCCGCAACTCGAGAAAATCCAGGAGGTTCTCCCCTCCAGGCGAGATGAGGCCCATTTCCGCTGAGGCGTCTCGAGGCTGATCACACCTCACCTCTGGAACTTCGAAAGGGTCCTTCACACCCTTGGTGCAAATCAAGAAGTTCCCCGACATACCCGTCTCCACTCGAGAGGAATCACGAGGGTCCCGCCCACATCCAGAGGAGCCCCGTTTCCGCCTCGTAGCTCGAGATGAGGGATCCTTTCCCTGCTTCGTCGGGAAAGAGTTCCCGGCGTTCCCGTCGCATCTCAAGAGGAGGCCCTCTCAACAGGAACGGCGAGAGGAACTCCAGGGTCGTGCCACCATTCCAAGAGTCCCCCAGATGTCTCAGTCCATTCCAGAGGAACCTCTTTTCCCTTCACCGGCTCGTCTTTCACGCCGAGGATCCACTCACACCAAGGTGGCACGTGGCACAGCCCTGTGGGAAAGCCTCGTGGGAAAGCCTCGAGGGACAGCCTCGAGGGAAAGCCACAGATCCCTTGATCCACGTGACAGGAAGCGTGACACTACTGCTGCAGCTCGGGAGGAAAGCGCACGTGCATGCCCCCACTCGAGACGAGGCCTGACTCCCCTGGGGAGACTCAGAAGCACCCCAAGATCCATGGCAACACTGGAGAGGAATCCTCAGGTTCCGGCCCCGACTCCACACAAGGACTGAGGCCCCGGCATGGACGGGAGAGGAATCCCGAGAGGTCCCCTAGCAACTCGCATGGGGACTGGCCTTTCCTGAGGCCACCAGAGCGGGTCCCTGAGGTCCCCGCCGTAACTCGAGAAGACCTGCCGCAACTCGAGAAAATCCAGGAGGTTCTCCCCTCCAGGCGAGATGAGGCCCATTTCCGCTGAGGCGTCTCGAGGCTGATCACACCTCACCTCTGGAACTTCGAAAGGGTCCTTCACACCCTTGGTGCAAATCAAGAAGTTCCCCGACCTAGCCGTCTCCACTCGAGAGGAATCACGAGGGTCCCGCCCACATCCAGAGGAGCCCCATTTCCGCCTCGTAGCTCGAGATGAGGGATCCTTTCCCTGCTTCGTCGGGAAAGAGTTCCCGGCATTCCCGTCGCATCTCAAGAGGAGGCCCTCTCAACAGGAACGGCGAGAGGAACTCCAGGGTCATGCCACCATTCCAAGAGTCCCCCAGATGTCTCAGTCCATTCCAGAGGAACCTCTTTTCCCTTCACCGGCTCGTCTTTCACGCCGAGGATCCACTCACACCAAGGTGGCACGTGGCACAGCCCTGTGGGAAAGCCTCGTGGGAAAGCCTCGAGGGACAGCCTAGAGGGAAAGCCACAGATCCCTTGATCCACGTGACAGGAAGCGTGACACTACTGCTGCAGCTCGGGAGGAAAGCGCACATGCATGCCCCCACTCGAGACGAGGCCTGACTCCCCTGGGGAGACTCAGAAGCACCCCAAGATCCATGGCAACACTGGAGAGGAATCCTCAGGTTCCGGCCCCGACTCCACACAAGGACTGAGGCCCCGGCATGGACGGGAGAGGAATCCCGAGAGGTCCCCTAGCAACTCGCATGGGGACTGGCCTTTCCTGAGGCCACCAGAGCGGGTCCCTGAGGTCCCCGTCGTAACTCGAGAAGACCTGCCGCAACTCGAGAAAATCCAGGAGGTTCTCCCCTCCAGGCGAGATGAGGCCCATTTCCGCTGAGGCGTCTCGAGGCTGATCACACCTCACCTCTGGAACTTCGAAAGGGTCCTTCACACCCTTGGTGCAAATCAAGAAGTTCCCCGACATACCCGTCTCCACTCGAGAGGAATCACGAGGGTCCCGCCCACATCCAGAGGAGCCCCGTTTCCGCCTCGTAGCTCGAGATGAGGGATCCTTTCCCTGCTTCGTCGGGAAAGAGTTCCCGGCGTTCCCGTCGCATCTCAAGAGGAGGCCCTCTCAACAGGAACGGCGAGAGGAACTCCAGGGTCGTGCCACCATTCCAAGAGTCCCCCAGATGTCTCAGTCCATTCCAGAGGAATCTCTTTTCCCTTCACCGGCTCATCTTTCACGCCGAGGATCGACTCACACCAAGGTGGCACGTGGCAAAGCCCTGTGGGAAAGCCTCGTGGGAAAGCCTCGAGGGACAGCCTCGAGGGAAAGCCACAGATCCCATGATCTACGTGACAGGAAGCGTGACACTACTGCTGCAGCTCGGGAGGAAAGCGCACGTGCATGCCCCCACTCGAGACGAGGCCTGACTCCCCTGGGGAGACTCAGAAGCACCCCAAGATCCATGGCAACACTGGAGAGGAATCCTCAGGTTCCGGCCCCGACTCCACACAAGGACTGAGGCCCCGGCATGGACGGGAGAGGAATCCCGAGAGGTCCCCTAGCAACTCGCATGGGGACTGGCCTTTCCTGAGGCCACCAGAGCGGGTCCCTGAGGTCCCCGTCGTAACTCGAGAAGACCTGCCGCAACTCGAGAAAATCCAGGAGGTTCTCCCCTCCAGGCGAGATGAGGCCCATTTCCGCTGAGGCGTCTCGAGGCTGATCACACCTCACCTCTGGAACTTCGAAAGGGTCCTTCACACCCTTGGTGCAAATCAAGAAGTTCCCCGACATACGCGTCTCCACTCGAGAGGAATCACGAGGGTCCCGCCCACATCCAGAGGAGCCCCGTTTCCGCCTCGTAGCTCGAGATGAGGGATCCTTTCCCTGCTTCGTCGGGAAAGAGTTCCCGGCGTTCCCGTCGCATCTCAAGAGGAGGCCCTCTCAACAGGAACGGCGAGAGGAACTCCAGGGTCGTGCCACCATTCCAAGAGTCCCCCAGATGTCTCAGTCCATTCCAGAGGAACCTCTTTTCCCTTCACCGGCTCGTCTTTCACGCCGAGGATCGACCCACTCCAAGGTGGCACGTGGCACAGCCCTGTGGGAAAGCCTCGTGGGAAAGCCTCGAGGGACAGCCTCGAGGGAAAGCCACAGATCCCTTGATCCACGTGACAGGAAGCGTGACACTACTGCTTCAGCTCGGGAGGAAAGCGCACGTGCATGCCCCCACTCGAGACGAGGCCTGACTCCCCTGGGGAGACTCAGAATCACCCCAAGATCCATGGCAACACTGGAGAGGAATCCTCAGGTTCCGGCCCCGACTCCACACAAGGACTGAGGCCCCGGCATGGACGGGAGAGGAATCCCGAGATGTCCCCTAGCAACTCGCATGGGGACTGGCCTTTCCTGAGGCCACCAGAGCGAGTCCCTGAGGTCCCCGTCGTAACTCGAGAAGACCTGCCGCAACTCGAGAAAATCCAGGAGGTTCTCCCCTCCAGGCGAGATGAGGCCCATTTCCGCTGAGGCGTCTCGAGGCTGATCACACCTCACCTCTGGAACTTCGAAAGGGTCCTTCACACCCTTGGTGCAAATCAAGAAGTTCCCCGACCTAGCCGTCTCCACTCGAGAGGAATCACGAGGGTCCCGCCCACATCCAGAGGAGCCCCGTTTCCGCCTCGTAGCTCGAGATGACGGATCCTTTCCCTGCTTCGTCGGGAAAGAGTTCCCGGCGTTCCCGTCGCATCTCAAGAGGAGGCCCTCTCAACAGGAACGGCGAGAGGAACTCCAGGGTCATGCCACCATTCCAAGAGTCCCCCAGATGTCTCAGTCCATTCCAGAGGAACCTCTTTTCCCTTCACCGGCTCGTCTTTCACGCCGAGGATCCACTCACACCAAGGTGGCACGTGGCACAGCCCTGTGGGAAAGCCTCGTGGGAAAGCCTCGAGGGACAGCCTCGAGGGAAAGCCACAGATCCCTTGATCCACGTGACAGGAAGCGTGACACTACTGCTGCAGCTCGGGAGGAAAGCGCACATGCATGCCCCCACTCGAGACGAGGCCTGACTCCCCTGGGGAGACTCAGAAGCACCCCAAGATCCATGGCAACACTGGAGAGGAATCCTCAGGTTCCGGCCCCGACTCCACACAAGGACTGAGGCCCCGGCATGGACGGGAGAGGAATCCCGAGAGGTCCCCTAGCAACTCGCATGGGGACTGGCCTTTCCTGAGGCCACCAGAGCGGGTCCCTGAGGTCCCCGTCGTAACTCGAGAAGACCTGCCGCAACTCGAGAAAATCCAGGAGGTTCTCCCCTCCAGGCGAGATGAGGCCCATTTCCGCTGAGGCGTCTCGAGGCTGATCACACCTCACCTCTGGAACTTCGAAAGGGTCCTTCACACCCTTGGTGCAAATCAAGAAGTTCCCCGACATACCCTTCTCCACTCGAGAGGAATCACGAGGGTCCCGCCCACATCCAGAGGAGCCCCGTTTCCGCCTCGTAGCTCGAGATGAGGGATCCTTTCCCTGCTTCGTCGGGAAAGAGTTCCCGGCGTTCCCGTCGCATCTCAAGAGGAGGCCCTCTCAACAGGAACGGCGAGAGGAACTCCAGGGTCGTGCCACCATTCCAAGAGTCCCCCAGATGTCTCAGTCCATTCCAGAGGAATCTCTTTTCCCTTCACCGGCTCATCTTTCACGCCGAGGATCGACTCACACCAAGGTGGCACGTGGCAAAGCCCTGTGGGAAAGCCTCGTGGGAAAGCCTCGAGGGACAGCCTCGAGGGAAAGCCACAGATCCCATGATCTACGTGACAGGAAGCGTGACACTACTGCTGCAGCTCGGGAGGAAAGCGCACGTGCATGCCCCCACTCGAGACGAGGCCTGACTCCCCTGGGGAGACTCAGAAGCACCCCAAGATCCATGGCAACACTGGAGAGGAATCCTCAGGTTCCGGCCCCGACTCCACACAAGGACTGAGGCCCCGGCATGGACGGGAGAGGAATCCCGAGAGGTCCCCTAGCAACTCGCATGGGGACTGGCCTTTCCTGAGGCCACCAGAGCGGGTCCCTGAGGTCCCCGTCGTAACTCGAGAAGACCTGCCGCAACTCGAGAAAATCCAGGAGGTTCTCCCCTCCAGGCGAGATGAGGCCCATTTCCGCTGAGGCGTCTCAAGGCTGATCACACCTCACCTCTGGAACTTCGAAAGGGTCCTTCACACCCTTGGTGCAAATCAAGAAGTTCCCCGACATACCCGTCTCCACTCGAGAGGAATCACGAGGGTCCCGCCCACATCCAGAGGAGCCCCGTTTCCGCCTCGTAGCTCGAGATGAGGGATCCTTTCCCTGCTTCGTCGGGAAAGAGTTCCCGGCGTTCCCGTCGCATCTCAAGAGGAGGCCCTCTCAACAGGAACGGCGAGAGGAACTCCAGGGTCGTGCCACCATTCCAAGAGTCCCCCAGATGTCTCAGTCCATTCCAGAGGAACCTCTTTTCCCTTCACCGGCTCGTCTTTCACGCCGAGGATCGACCCACTCCAAGGTGGCACGTGGCACAGCCCTGTGGGAAAGCCTCGTGGGAAAGCCTCGAGGGACAGCCTCGAGGGAAAGCCACAAATCCCTTGATCCACGTGACAGGAAGCATGACACTACTGCAGCAGCTCGGGAGGAAAGCGCACGTGCATGCCCCCACTCGAGACGAGGCCTGACTCCCCTGGGGAGACTCAGAAGCACCCCAAGATCCATGGCAACACTGGAGAGGAATCCTCAGGTTCCGGCCCCGACTCCACACAAGGACTGAGGCCCCGGCATGGACGGGAGAGGAATCCCGAGAGGTCCCCTAGCAACTCGCATGGGGACTGGCCTTTCCTGAGGCCACCAGAGCGGGTCCCTGAGGTCCCCGCCGTAACTCGAGAAGACCTGCCGCAACTCGAGAAAATCCAGGAGGTTCTCCCCTCCAGGCGAGATGAGGCCCATTTCCGCTGAGGCGTCTCGAGGCTGATCACACCTCACCTCTGGAACTTCGAAAGGGTCCTTCACACCCTTGGTGCAAATCAAGAAGTTCCCCGACCTAGCCGTCTCCACTCGAGAGGAATCACGAGGGTCACGCCCACATCCAGAGGAGCCCCGTTTCCGCCTCGTAGCTCGAGATGAGGGATCCTTTCCCTGCTTCGTCGGGAAAGAGTTCCCGGCGTTCCCGTCGCATCTCAAGTGGAGGCCCTCTCAACAGGAACGGCGAGAGGAACTCCAGGGTCGTGCCACCATTCCAAGAGTCCCCCAGATGTCTCAGTCCATTCCAGAGGAACCTCTTTTCCCTTCACCGGCTCGTCTTTCACGCCGAGGATCGACTCACACCAAGGTGGCACGTGGCACAGCCCTGTGGGAAAGCCTCGTGGGAAAGCCTCGAGGGACAGCCTCGAGGGAAAGCCACAGATCCCTTGATCCACGTGACAGGAAGCATGACACTACTGCAGCAGCTCGGGAGGAAAGCGCACGTGCATGCCCCCACTCGAGACGAGGCCTGACTCCCCTGGGGAGACTCAGAAGCACCCCAAGATCCATGGCAACACTGGAGAGGAATCCTCAGGTTCCGGCCCCGACTCCACACAAGGACTGAGGCCCCGGCATGGACGGGAGAGGAATCCCGAGAGGTCCCCTAGCAACTCGCATGGGGACTGGCCTTTCCTGAGGCCACCAGAGCGGGTCCCTGAGGTCCCCGCCGTAACTCGAGAAGACCTGCCGCAACTCGAGAAAATCCAGGAGGTTCTCCCCTCCAGGCGAGATGAGGCCCATTTCCGCTGAGGCCTCTCGAGGCTGATCACACCTCACCTCTGGAACTTCGAAAGGGTCCTTCACACGCTTGGTGCAAATCAAGAAGTTCCCCGACCTAGCCGTCTCCACTCGAGAGGAATCACGAGGGTCCCGCCCACATCCAGAGGAGCCCCGTTTCCGCCTCGTAGCTCGAGATGAGGGATCCTTTCCCTGCTTCGTCGGGAAAGAGTTTCCGGCATTCCCGTCGCATCTCAAGCGGAGGCCCTCTCAACAGGAACGGCGAGAGGAACTCCAGGGTCGTGTCACCATTCCAAGAGTCCCCCAGATGTCTCAGTCCATTCCAGAGGAACCTCTTTTCCCTTCACAGGCTCGTCTTTCACGCCGAGGATCGACTCACACCAAGGTGGCACGTGGCACAGCCCTGTGGGAAAGCCTCGTGGGAAAGCCTCGAGGGACAGCCTCGAGGGAAAGCCACAGATCCCTTGATCCACGTGACAGGAAGCGTGACACTACTGCCGCAGCTCGGGAGGAAAGCGCACGTGCATGCCCCCACTCGAGACGAGGCCTGACTCCCCTGGGGAGACTCAGAAGCACCCCAAGATCCATGGCAACACTGGAGAGGAATCCTCAGGTTCCGGCCCCGACTCCACACAAGGACTGAGGCCCCGGCATGGACGGGAGAGGAATCCCGAGAGGTCCCCTAGCAACTCGCATGGGGACTGGCCTTTCCTGAGGCCACCAGAGCGGGTCCCTGAGGTCCCCGTCGTAACTCGAGAAGACTGCCGCAACTCGAGAAAATCCAGGAGGTTCTCCCCTCCAGGCGAGATGAGGCCCATTTCCGATGAGGCGTCTCGAGCCTGATCACACCTCACCTCTGGAACTTCGAAAGGGTCCTTCACACCCTTGGAGCAAATCAAGAAGTTCCCCGACCTAGCTGTCTCCACTCGAGAGGAATCACGAGGGTCCCGCCCACATCCAGAGGAGCCCCGTTTCCGCCTCGTAGCTCGAGATGAGGGATCCTTTCCCTGCTTCGTCGGGAAAGAGTTCCCGGCGTTCCCGTCGCATCTCAAGAGGAGGCCCTCTCAACAGGAACGGCGAGAGGAACTCCAGGGTCGTGCCACCATTCCAAGAGTCCCCCAGATGTCTCAGTCCATTCCAGAGGAACCTCTTTTCCCTTCAGCGGCTCGTCTTTCACGCCGAGGATCGACTCACACCAAGGTGGCACGTGGCACAGCCCTGTGGGAAAGCCTCGTGGGAAAGCCTCGAGGGACAGCCTCGAGGGAAAGCCACAGATCCCTTGATCCACGTGACAGGAAGCGTGACACTACTGCTGCAGATCGGGAGGAAAGCGCACGTGCATGCCCCCACTCGAGACGAGGCCTGACTCCCCTGGGGAGACTCAGAAGCACCCCAAGATCCATGGCAACACTGGAGAGGAATCCTCAGGTTCCGGCCCCGACTCCACACAAGGACTGAGGCCCCGGCATGGACGGGAGAGGAATCCCGAGAGGTCCCCTAGCAACTCGCATGGGGACTGGCCTTTCCTGAGGCCACCAGAGCGGGTCCCTGAGGTCCCCGTCGTAACTCGAGAAGACCTGCCGCAACTCGAGAAAATCCAGGAGGTTCTCCCCTCCAGGCGAGATGAGGCCCATTTCCGCTGAGGCGTCTCGAGGCTGATCACACCTCACCTCTGGAACTTCGAAAGGGTCCTTCACACCCTTG
The DNA here is from genome assembly GCF_023091745.1 of Budorcas taxicolor. NCBI lineage: Eukaryota > Metazoa > Chordata > Mammalia > Artiodactyla > Bovidae > Budorcas > Budorcas taxicolor. Next base: position 998,143 of record NW_026291768.1, read on the forward strand.
GTGCAAATCAAGAAGTTCCCCGACCTAGCCGTCTCCACTCGAGAGGAATCACGAGGGTCCCGCCCACATCCAGAGGAGCCCCGTTTCCGCCTCGTAGATCGAGATGAGGGATCCTTTCCCTGCTTCGTCGGGAAAGAGTTCCCGGCGTTCCCGTCGCATCTCAAGAGGAGGCCCTCTCAACAGGAACGGCGAGAGGAACTCCAGGGTCGTGCCACCATTCAAAGAGTCCCCAAGATGTCTCAGTCCATTCCAGAGGAACCTCTTTTCCCTTCAGCGGCTCGTCTTTCACGCCGAGGTTCGACTCACACCAAGGTGGCACGTGGCACAGCCCTGTGGGAAAGCCTCGTGGGAAAGCCTCGAGGGACAGCCTCGAGAGAATGGCACAGATCCCTTGATCCACGTGACAGGAAGTGTGACACTACTGCTGCAGCTCGGGAGGAAAGCGCACGTGCATGCCCCCACTCGAGACGAGGCCTGACTCCCCTGGGGAGACTCAGAAGCACCCCAAGATCCATGGCAACACTGGAGAGGAATCCTCAGGTTCCGGCCCCGACTCCACACAAGGACTGAGGCCCCGGCATGGACGGGAGAGGAATCCCGAGAGGTCCCCTAGCAACTCGCATGGGGACTGGCCTTTCCTGAGGCCACCAGAGCGGGTCCCTGAGGTCCCCGCCGTAACACGAGAAGACCTGCCGCAACTCGAGAAAATCCAGGAGGTTCTCCCCTCCAGGCGAGATGAGGCCCATTTCCGCTGAGGCGTCTCGAGGCTGATCACACCTCACCTCTGGAACTTCGAAAGGGTCCTTCACACGCTTGGTGCAAATCAAGAAGTTCCCCGACCTAGCCGTCTCCACTCGAGAGGAATCACGAGGGTCCCGCCCACATCCAGAGGAGCCCCGTTTCCGCCTCGTAGCTCGAGATGAGGGATCCTTTCCCTGCTTCGTCGGGAAAGAGTTCCCGGCATTCCCGTCGCATCTCAAGAGGAGGCCCTCTCAACAGGAACGGCGAGAGGAACTCCAGGGTCGTGTCACCATTCCAAGAGTCCCCCAGATGTCTCAGTCCATTCCAGAGGAACCTCTTTTCCCTTCACAGGCTCGTCTTTCACGCCGAGGATCGACTCACACCAAGGTGGCACGTGGCACAGCCCTGTGGGAAAGCCTCGTGGGAAAGCCTCGAGGGACAGCCTCGAGGGAAAGCCACAGATCCCTTGATCCACGTGACAGGAAGCGTGACACTACTGCTTCAGCTCGGGAGGAAAGCGCACGTGCATGCCCCCACTCGAGACGAGGCCTGACTCCCCTGGGGAGACTCAGAAGCACCCCAAGATCCATGGCAACACTGGAGAGGAATCCTCAGGTTCCGGCCCCGACTCCACACAAGGACTGAGGCCCCGGCATGGACGGGAGAGGAATCCCGAGATGTCCCCTAGCAACTCGCATGGGGACTGGCCTTTCCTGAGGCCACCAGAGCGGGTCCCTGAGGTCCCCGTCGTAACTCGAGAAGACCTGCCGCAACTCGAGAAAATCCAGGAGGTTCTCCCCTCCAGGCGAGATGAGGCCCATTTCCGCTGAGGCGTCTCGAGGCTGATCACACCTCACCTCTGGAACTTCGAAAGGGTCCTTCACACCCTTGGTGCAAATCAAGAAGTTCCCCGACCTAGCCGTCTCCACTCGAGAGGAATCACGAGGGTCCCGCCCACATCCAGAGGAGCCCCGTTTCCGCCTCGTAGCTCGAGATGAGGGATCCTTTCCCTGCTTCGTCGGGAAAGAGTTCCCGGCGTTCCCGTCGCATCTCAAGAGGAGGCCCTCTCAACAGGAACGGCGAGAGGAACTCCAGGGTCGTGCCACCATTCCAAGAGTCCCCCAGATGTCTCAGTCCATTCCAGAGGAACCTCTTTTCCCTTCAGCGGCTCGTCTTTCACGCCGAGGATCGACTCACACCAAGGTGGCACGTGGCACAGCCCTGTGGGAAAGCCTCGTGGGAAAGCCTCGAGGGACAGCCTCGAGGGAAAGCCACAGATCCCTTGATCCACGTGACAGGAAGCGTGACACTACTGCCGCAGCTCGGGAGGAAAGCGCACGTGCATGCCCCCACTCGAGACGAGGCCTGACTCCCCTGGGGAGACTCAGAAGCACCCCAAGATCCATGGCAACACTGGAGAGGAATCCTCAGGTTCCGGCCCCGACTCCACACAAGGACTGAGGCCCCGGCATGGACGGGAGAGGAATCCCGAGAGGTCCCCTAGCAACTCGCATGGGGACTGGCCTTTCCTGAGGCCACCAGAGCGGGTCCCTGAGGTCCCCGTCGTAACTCGAGAAGACCTGCCGCAACTCGAGAAAATCCAGGAGGTTCTCCCCTCCAGGCGAGATGAGGCCCATTTCCGCTGAGGCGTCTCGAGGCTGATCACACCTCACCTCTGGAACTTCGAAAGGGTCCTTCACACCCTTGGTGCAAATCAAGAAGTTCCCCGACCTAGCCGTCTCCACTCGAGAGGAATCACGAGGGTCACGCCCACATCCAGAGGAGCCCCGTTTCCGCCTCGTAGCTCGAGATGAGGGATCCTTTCCCTGCTTCGTCGGGAAAGAGTTCCCGGCGTTCCCGTCGCATCTCAAGTGGAGGCCCTCTCAACAGGAACGGCGAGAGGAACTCCAGGGTCGTGCCACCATTCCAAGAGTCCCCCAGATGTCTCAGTCCATTCCAGAGGAACCTCTTTTCCCTTCACCGGCTCGTCTTTCATGCCGAGGATCGACTCACACCAAGGTGGCACGTGGCACAGCCCTGTGGGAAAGCCTCGTGGGAAAGCCTCGAGGGACAGCCTCGAGGGAAAGCCACAGATCCCTTGATCCACGTGACAGGAAGCATGACACTACTGCAGCAGCTCGGGAGGAAAGCGCACGTGCATGCCCCCACTCGAGACGAGGCCTGACTCCCCTGGGGAGACTCAGAAGCACCCCAAGATCCATGGCAACACTGGAGAGGAATCCTCAGGTTCCGGCCCCGACTCCACACAAGGACTGAGGCCCCGGCATGGACGGGAGAGGAATCCCGAGAGGTCCCCTAGCAACTCGCATGGGGACTGGCCTTTCCTGAGGCCACCAGAGCGGGTCCCTGAGGTCCCCGCCGTAACTCGAGAAGACCTGCCGCAACTCGAGAAAATCCAGGAGGTTCTCCCCTCCAGGCGAGATGAGGCCCATTTCCGCTGAGGCCTCTCGAGGCTGATCACACCTCACCTCTGGAACTTCGAAAGGGTCCTTCACACGCTTGGTGCAAATCAAGAAGTTCCCCGACCTAGCCGTCTCCACTCGAGAGGAATCACGAGGGTCCCGCCCACATCCAGAGGAGCCCCGTTTCCGCCTCGTAGCTCGAGATGAGGGATCCTTTCCCTGCTTCGTCGGGAAAGAGTTCCCGGCATTCCCGTCGCATCTCAAGAGGAGGCCCTCTCAACAGGAACGGCGAGAGGAACTCCAGGGTCGTGTCACCATTCCAAGAGTCCCCCAGATGTCTCAGTCCATTCCAGAGGAACCTCTTTTCCCTTCACAGGCTCGTCTTTCACGCCGAGGATCGACTCACACCAAGGTGGCACGTGGCACAGCCCTGTGGGAAAGCCTCGTGGGAAAGCCTTGAGGGACAGCCTCGAGGGAAAGCCACAGATCCCTTGATCCACGTGACAGGAAGCGTGACACTACTGCCGCAGCTCGGGAGGAAAGCGCACGTGCATGCCCCCACTCGAGACGAGGCCTGACTCCCCTGGGGAGACTCAGAAGCACCCCAAGATCCATGGCAACACTGGAGAGGAATCCTCAGGTTCCGGCCCCGACTCCACACAAGGACTGAGGCCCCGGCATGGACGGGAGAGGAATCCCGAGAGGTCCCCTAGCAACTCGCATGGGGACTGGCCTTTCCTGAGGTCACCAGAGCGGGTCCCTGAGGTCCCCGTCGTAACTCGAGAAGACCTGCCGCAACTCGAGAAAATCCAGGAGGTTCTCCCCTCCAGGCGAGATGAGGCCCATTTCCGATGAGGCGTCTCGAGGCTGATCACACCTCACCTCTGGAACTTCGAAAGGGTCCTTCACACCCTTGGAGCAAATCAAGAAGTTCCCCGACCTAGCTGTCTCCACTCGAGAGGAATCACGAGGGTCCCGCCCACATCCAGAGGAGCCCCGTTTCCGCCTCGTAGCTCGAGATGAGGGATCCTTTCCCTGCTTCGTCGGGAAAGAGTTCCCGGCGTTCCCGTCGCATCTCAAGAGGAGGCCCTCTCAACAGGAACGGCGAGAGGAACTCCAGGGTCGTGCCACCATTCCAAGAGTCCCCCAGATGTCTCAGTCCATTCCAGAGGAACCTCTTTTCCCTTCAGCGGCTCGTCTTTCACGCCGAGGATCGACTCACACCAAGGTGGCACGTGGCACAGCCCTGTGGGAAAGCCTCGTGGGAAAGCCTCGAGGGACAGCCTCGAGGGAAAGCCACAGATCCCTTGATCCACGTGACAGGAAGCGTGACACTACTGCTGCAGCTCGGGAGGAAAGCGCACGTGCATGCCCCCACTCGAGACGAGGCCTGACTCCCCTGGGGAGACTCAGAAGCACCCCAAGATCCATGGCAACACTGGAGAGGAATCCTCAGGTTCCGGCCCCGACTCCACACAAGGACTGAGGCCCCGGCATGGACGGGAGAGGAATCCCGAGAGGTCCCCTAGCAACTCGCATGGGGACTGGCCTTTCCTGAGGCCACCAGAGCGGGTCCCTGAGGTCCCCGTCGTAACTCGAGAAGACCTGCCGCAACTCGAGAAAATCCAGGAGGTTCTCCCCTCCAGGCGAGATGAGGCCCATTTCCGCTGAGGCGTCTCGAGGCTGATCACACCTCACCTCTGGAACTTCGAAAGGGTCCTTCACACCCTTGGTGCAAATCAAGAAGTTCCCCGACCTAGCCGTCTCCACTCGAGAGGAATCACGAGGGTCCCGCCCACATCCAGAGGAGCCCCGTTTCCGCCTCGTAGATCGAGATGAGGGATCCTTTCCCTGCTTCGTCGGGAAAGAGTTCCCGGCGTTCCCGTCGCATGTGAAGAGGAGGCCCTCTCAACAGGAACGGCGAGAGGAACTCCAGGGTCGTGCCACCATTCAAAGAGTCCCCAAGATGTCTCAGTCCATTCCAGAGGAACCTCTTTTCCCTTCAGCGGCTCGTCTTTCACGCCGAGGATCGACTCACACCAAGGTGGCACGTGGCACAGCCCTGTGGGAAAGCCTCGTGGGAAAGCCTCGAGGGACAGCCTCGAGAGAATGCCACAGATCCCTTGATCCACGTGACAGGAAGCGTGACACTACTGCTGCAGCTCGGGAGGAAAGCGCACGTGCATGCCCCCACTCGAGACGAGGCCTGACTCCCCTGGGGAGACTCAGAAGCACCCCAAGATCCATGGCAACACTGGAGAGGAATCCTCAGGTTCCGGCCCCGACTCCACACAAGGACTGAGGCCCCGGCATGGACGGGAGAGGAATCCCGAGAGGTCCCCTAGCAACTCGCATGGGGACTGGCCTTTCCTGAGGCCACCAGAGCGGGTCCCTGAGGTCCCCGCCGTAACTCGAGAAGACCTGCCGCAACTCGAGAAAATCCAGGAGGTTCTCCCCTCCAGGCGAGATGAGGCCCATTTCCGCTGAGGCGTCTCGAGGCTGATCACACCTCACCTCTGGAACTTCGAAAGGGTCCTTCACACCCTTGGTGCAAATCAAGAAGTTCCCCGAACTAGCCGTCTCCACTCGAGAGGAATCACGAGGGTCACGCCCACATCCAGAGGAGCCCCGTTTCCGCCTCGTAGCTCGAGATGAGGGATCCTTTCCCTGCTTCGTCGGGAAAGAGTTCCCGGCGTTCCCGTCGCATCTCAAGTGGAGGCCCTCTCAACAGGAACGGCGAGAGGAACTCCAGGGTCGTGCCACCATTCCAAGAGTCCCCCAGATGTCTCAGTCCATTCCAGAGGAACCTCTTTTCCCTTCACCGGCTCGTCTTTCACGCCGAGGATCGACTCACACCAAGGTGGCACGTGGCACAGCCCTGTGGGAAAGCCTCGTGGGAAAGCCTCGAGGGACAGCCTCGAGGGAAAGCCACAGATCCCTTGATCCACGTGACAGGAAGCATGACACTACTGCAGCAGCTCGGGAGGAAAGCGCACGTGCATGCCCCCACTCGAGACGAGGCCTGACTCCCCTGGGGAGACTCAGAAGCACCCCAAGATCCATGGCAACACTGGAGAGGAATCCTCAGGTTCCGGCCCCGACTCCACACAAGGACTGAGGCCCCGGCATGGACGGGAGAGGAATCCCGAGAGGTCCCCTAGCAACTCGCATGGGGACTGGCCTTTCCTGAGGCCACCAGAGCGGGTCCCTGAGGTCCCCGCCGTAACTCGAGAAGACCTGCCGCAACTCGAGAAAATCCAGGAGGTTCTCCCCTCCAGGCGAGATGAGGCCCATTTCCGCTGAGGCCTCTCGAGGCTGATCACACCTCACCTCTGGAACTTCGAAAGGGTCCTTCACACGCTTGGTGCAAATCAAGAAGTTCCCCGACCTAGCCGTCTCCACTCGAGAGGAATCACGAGGGTCCCGCCCACATCCAGAGGAGCCCCGTTTCCGCCTCGTAGCTCGAGATGAGGGATCCTTTCCCTGCTTCGTCGGGAAAGAGTTTCCGGCATTCCCGTCGCATCTCAAGCGGAGGCCCTCTCAACAGGAACGGCGAGAGGAACTCCAGGGTCGTGTCACCATTCCAAGAGTCCCCCAGATGTCTCAGTCCATTCCAGAGGAACCTCTTTTCCCTTCACAGGCTCGTCTTTCACGCCGAGGATCGACTCACACCAAGGTGGCACGTGGCACAGCCCTGTGGGAAAGCCTCGTGGGAAAGCCTCGAGGGACAGCCTCGAGGGAAAGCCACAGATCCCTTGATCCACGTGACAGGAAGCGTGACACTACTGCCGCAGCTCGGGAGGAAAGCGCACGTGCATGCCCCCACTCGAGACGAGGCCTGACTCCCCTGGGGAGACTCAGAAGCACCCCAAGATCCATGGCAACACTGGAGAGGAATCCTCAGGTTCCGGCCCCGACTCCACACAAGGACTGAGGCCCCGGCATGGACGGGAGAGGAATCCCGAGAGGTCCCCTAGCAACTCGCATGGGGACTGGCCTTTCCTGAGGCCACCAGAGCGGGTCCCTGAGGTCCCCGTCGTAACTCGAGAAGACTGCCGCAACTCGAGAAAATCCAGGAGGTTCTCCCCTCCAGGCGAGATGAGGCCCATTTCCGATGAGGCGTCTCGAGCCTGATCACACCTCACCTCTGGAACTTCGAAAGGGTCCTTCACACCCTTGGAGCAAATCAAGAAGTTCCCCGACCTAGCTGTCTCCACTCGAGAGGAATCACGAGGGTCCCGCCCACATCCAGAGGAGCCCCGTTTCCGCCTCGTAGCTCGAGATGAGGGATCCTTTCCCTGCTTCGTCGGGAAAGAGTTCCCGGCGTTCCCGTCGCATCTCAAGAGGAGGCCCTCTCAACAGGAACGGCGAGAGGAACTCCAGGGTCGTGCCACCATTCCAAGAGTCCCCCAGATGTCTCAGTCCATTCCAGAGGAACCTCTTTTCCCTTCAGCGGCTCGTCTTTCACGCCGAGGATCGACTCACACCAAGGTGGCACGTGGCACAGCCCTGTGGGAAAGCCTCGTGGGAAAGCCTCGAGGGACAGCCTCGAGGGAAAGCCACAGATCCCTTGATCCACGTGACAGGAAGCGTGACACTACTGCTGCAGCTCGGGAGGAAAGCGCACGTGCATGCCCCCACTCGAGACGAGGCCTGACTCCCCTGGGGAGACTCAGAAGCACCCCAAGATCCATGGCAACACTGGAGAGGAATCCTCAGGTTCCGGCCCCGACTCCACACAAGGACTGAGGCCCCGGCATGGACGGGAGAGGAATCCCGAGAGGTCCCCTAGCAACTCGCATGGGGACTGGCCTTTCCTGAGGCCACCAGAGCGGGTCCCTGAGGTCCCCGTCGTAACTCGAGAAGACCTGCCGCAACTCGAGAAAATCCAGGAGGTTCTCCCCTCCAGGCGAGATGAGGCCCATTTCCGCTGAGGCGTCTCGAGGCTGATCACACCTCACCTCTGGAACTTCGAAAGGGTCCTTCACACCCTTGGTGCAAATCAAGAAGTTCCCCGACCTAGCCGTCTCCACTCGAGAGGAATCACGAGGGTCCCGCCCACATCCAGAGGAGCCCCGTTTCCGCCTCGTAGATCGAGATGAGGGATCCTTTCCCTGCTTCGTCGGGAAAGAGTTCCCGGCGTTCCCGTCGCATCTCAAGAGGAGGCCCTCTCAACAGGAACGGCGAGAGGAACTCCAGGGTCGTGCCACCATTCAAAGAGTCCCCAAGATGTCTCAGTCCATTCCAGAGGAACCTCTTTTCCCTTCAGCGGCTCGTCTTTCACGCCGAGGTTCGACTCACACCAAGGTGGCACGTGGCACAGCCCTGTGGGAAAGCCTCGTGGGAAAGCCTCGAGGGACAGCCTCGAGAGAATGGCACAGATCCCTTGATCCACGTGACAGGAAGTGTGACACTACTGCTGCAGCTCGGGAGGAAAGCGCACGTGCATGCCCCCACTCGAGACGAGGCCTGACTCCCCTGGGGAGACTCAGAAGCACCCCAAGATCCATGGCAACACTGGAGAGGAATCCTCAGGTTCCGGCCCCGACTCCACACAAGGACTGAGGCCCCGGCATGGACGGGAGAGGAATCCCGAGAGGTCCCCTAGCAACTCGCATGGGGACTGGCCTTTCCTGAGGCCACCAGAGCGGGTCCCTGAGGTCCCCGCCGTAACACGAGAAGACCTGCCGCAACTCGAGAAAATCCAGGAGGTTCTCCCCTCCAGGCGAGATGAGGCCCATTTCCGCTGAGGCGTCTCGAGGCTGATCACACCTCACCTCTGGAACTTCGAAAGGGTCCTTCACACGCTTGGTGCAAATCAAGAAGTTCCCCGACCTAGCCGTCTCCACTCGAGAGGAATCACGAGGGTCCCGCCCACATCCAGAGGAGCCCCGTTTCCGCCTCGTAGCTCGAGATGAGGGATCCTTTCCCTGCTTCGTCGGGAAAGAGTTCCCGGCATTCCCGTCGCATCTCAAGAGGAGGCCCTCTCAACAGGAACGGCGAGAGGAACTCCAGGGTCGTGTCACCATTCCAAGAGTCCCCCAGATGTCTCAGTCCATTCCAGAGGAACCTCTTTTCCCTTCACAGGCTCGTCTTTCACGCCGAGGATCGACTCACACCAAGGTGGCACGTGGCACAGCCCTGTGGGAAAGCCTCGTGGGAAAGCCTCGAGGGACAGCCTCGAGGGAAAGCCACAGATCCCTTGATCCACGTGACAGGAAGCGTGACACTACTGCTTCAGCTCGGGAGGAAAGCGCACGTGCATGCCCCCACTCGAGACGAGGCCTGACTCCCCTGGGGAGACTCAGAAGCACCCCAAGATCCATGGCAACACTGGAGAGGAATCCTCAGGTTCCGGCCCCGACTCCACACAAGGACTGAGGCCCCGGCATGGACGGGAGAGGAATCCCGAGATGTCCCCTAGCAACTCGCATGGGGACTGGCCTTTCCTGAGGCCACCAGAGCGGGTCCCTGAGGTCCCCGTCGTAACTCGAGAAGACCTGCCGCAACTCGAGAAAATCCAGGAGGTTCTCCCCTCCAGGCGAGATGAGGCCCATTTCCGCTGAGGCGTCTCGAGGCTGATCACACCTCACCTCTGGAACTTCGAAAGGGTCCTTCACACCCTTGGTGCAAATCAAGAAGTTCCCCGACCTAGCCGTCTACACTCGAGAGGAATCACGAGGGTCCCGCCCACATCCAGAGGAGCCCCGTTTCCGCCTCGTAGCTCGAGATGAGGGATCCTTTCCCTGCTTCGTCGGGAAAGAGTTCCCGGCGTTCCCGTCGCATCTCAAGAGGAGGCCCTCTCAACAGGAACGGCGAGAGGAACTCCAGGGTCGTGCCACCATTCCAAGAGTCCCCCAGATGTCTCAGTCCATTCCAGAGGAACCTCTTTTCCCTTCAGCGGCTCGTCTTTCACGCCGAGGATCGACTCACACCAAGGTGGCACGTGGCACAGCCCTGTGGGAAAGCCTCGTGGGAAAGCCTCGAGGGACAGCCTCGAGGGAAAGCCACAGATCCCTTGATCCACGTGACAGGAAGCGTGACACTACTGCCGCAGCTCGGGAGGAAAGCGCACGTGCATGCCCCCACTCGAGACGAGGCCTGACTCCCCTGGGGAGACTCAGAAGCACCCCAAGATCCATGGCAACACTGGAGAGGAATCCTCAGGTTCCGGCCCCGACTCCACACAAGGACTGAGGCCCCGGCATGGACGGGAGAGGAATCCCGAGAGGTCCCCTAGCAACTCGCATGGGGACTGGCCTTTCCTGAGGCCACCAGAGCGGGTCCCTGAGGTCCCCGTCGTAACTCGAGAAGACCTGCCGCAACTCGAGAAAATCCAGGAGGTTCTCCCCTCCAGGCGAGATGAGGCCCATTTCCGCTGAGGCGTCTCGAGGCTGATCACACCTCACCTCTGGAACTTCGAAAGGGTCCTTCACACCCTTGGTGCAAATCAAGAAGTTCCCCGACCTAGCCGTCTCCACTCGAGAGGAATCACGAGGGTCACGCCCACATCCAGAGGAGCCCCGTTTCCGCCTCGTAGCTCGAGATGAGGGATCCTTTCCCTGCTTCGTCGGGAAAGAGTTCCCGGCGTTCCCGTCGCATCTCAAGTGGAGGCCCTCTCAACAGGAACGGCGAGAGGAACTCCAGGGTCGTGCCACCATTCCAAGAGTCCCCCAGATGTCTCAGTCCATTCCAGAGGAACCTCTTTTCCCTTCACCGGCTCGTCTTTCATGCCGAGGATCGACTCACACCAAGGTGGCACGTGGCACAGCCCTGTGGGAAAGCCTCGTGGGAAAGCCTCGAGGGACAGCCTCGAGGGAAAGCCACAGATCCCTTGATCCACGTGACAGGAAGCATGACACTACTGCAGCAGCTCGGGAGGAAAGCGCACGTGCATGCCCCCACTCGAGACGAGGCCTGACTCCCCTGGGGAGACTCAGAAGCACCCCAAGATCCATGGCAACACTGGAGAGGAATCCTCAGGTTCCGGCCCCGACTCCACACAAGGACTGAGGCCCCGGCATGGACGGGAGAGGAATCCCGAGAGGTCCCCTAGCAACTCGCATGGGGACTGGCCTTTCCTGAGGCCACCAGAGCGGGTCCCTGAGGTCCCCGCCGTAACTCGAGAAGACCTGCCGCAACTCGAGAAAATCCAGGAGGTTCTCCCCTCCAGGCGAGATGAGGCCCATTTCCGCTGAGGCCTCTCGAGGCTGATCACACCTCACCTCTGGAACTTCGAAAGGGTCCTTCACACGCTTGGTGCAAATCAAGAAGTTCCCCGACCTAGCCGTCTCCACTCGAGAGGAATCACGAGGGTCCCGCCCACATCCAGAGGAGCCCCGTTTCCGCCTCGTAGCTCGAGATGAGGGATCCTTTCCCTGCTTCGTCGGGAAAGAGTTCCCGGCATTCCCGTCGCATCTCAAGAGGAGGCCCTCTCAACAGGAACGGCGAGAGGAACTCCAGGGTCGTGTCACCATTCCAAGAGTCCCCCAGATGTCTCAGTCCATTCCAGAGGAACCTCTTTTCCCTTCACAGGCTCGTCTTTCACGCCGAGGATCGACTCACACCAAGGTGGCACGTGGCACAGCCCTGTGGGAAAGCCTCGTGGGAAAGCCTTGAGGGACAGCCTCGAGGGAAAGCCACAGATCCCTTGATCCACGTGACAGGAAGCGTGACACTACTGCCGCAGCTCGGGAGGAAAGCGCACGTGCATGCCCCCACTCGAGACGAGGCCTGACTCCCCTGGGGAGACTCAGAAGCACCCCAAGATCCATGGCAACACTGGAGAGGAATCCTCAGGTTCCGGCCCCGACTCCACACAAGGACTGAGGCCCCGGCATGGACGGGAGAGGAATCCCGAGAGGTCCCCTAGCAACTCGCATGGGGACTGGCCTTTCCTGAGGCCACCAGAGCGGGTCCCTGAGGTCCCCGTCGTAACTCGAGAAGACCTGCCGCAACTCGAGAAAATCCAGGAGGTTCTCCCCTCCAGGCGAGATGAGGCCCATTTCCGATGAGGCGTCTCGAGGCTGATCACACCTCACCTCTGGAACTTCGAAAGGGTCCTTCACACCCTTGGAGCAAATCAAGAAGTTCCCCGACCTAGCTGTCTCCACTCGAGAGGAATCACGAGGGTCCCGCCCACATCCAGAGGAGCCCCGTTTCCGCCTCGTAGCTCGAGATGAGGGATCCTTTCCCTGCTTCGTCGGGAAAGAGTTCCCGGCGTTCCCGTCGCATCTCAAGAGGAGGCCCTCTCAACAGGAACGGCGAGAGGAACTCCAGGGTCGTGCCACCATTCCAAGAGTCCCCCAGATGTCTCAGTCCATTCCAGAGGAACCTCTTTTCCCTTCAGCGGCTCGTCTTTCACGCCGAGGATCGACTCACACCAAGGTGGCACGTGGCACAGCCCTGTGGGAAAGCCTCGTGGGAAAGCCTCGAGGGACAGCCTCGAGGGAAAGCCACAGATCCCTTGATCCACGTGACAGGAAGCGTGACACTACTGCTGCAGCTCGGGAGGAAAGCGCACGTGCATGCCCCCACTCGAGACGAGGCCTGACTCCCCTGGGGAGACTCAGAAGCACCCCAAGATCCATGGCAACACTGGAGAGGAATCCTCAGGTTCCGGCCCCGACTCCACACAAGGACTGAGGCCCCGGCATGGACGGGAGAGGAATCCCGAGAGGACCCCTAGCAACTCGCATGGGGACTGGCCTTTCCTGAGGCCACCAGAGCGGGTCCCTGAGGTCCCCGTCGTAACTCGAGAAGACCTGCCGCAACTCGAGAAAATCCAGGAGGTTCTCCCCTCCAGGCGAGATGAGGCCCATTTCCGCTGAGGCGTCTCGAGGCTGATCACACCTCACCTCTGGAACTTCGAAAGGGTCCTTCACACCCTTGGTGCAAATCAAGAAGTTCCCCGACCTAGCCGTCTCCACTCGAGAGGAATCACGAGGGTCCCGCCCACATCCAGAGGAGCCCCGTTTCCGCCTCGTAGATCGAGATGAGGGATCCTTTCCCTGCTTCGTCGGGAAAGAGTTCCCGGCGTTCCCGTCGCATGTGAAGAGGAGGCCCTCTCAACAGGAACGGCGAGAGGAACTCCAGGGTCGTGCCACCATTCAAAGAGTCCCCAAGATGTCTCAGTCCATTCCAGAGGAACCTCTTTTCCCTTCAGCGGCTCGTCTTTCACGCCGAGGATCGACTCACACCAAGGTGGCACGTGGCACAGCCCTGTGGGAAAGCCTCGTGGGAAAGCCTCGAGGGACAGCCTCGAGAGAATGCCACAGATCCCTTGATCCACGTGACAGGAAGCGTGACACTACTGCTGCAGCTCGGGAGGAAAGCGCACGTGCATGCCCCCACTCGAGACGAGGCCTGACTCCCCTGGGGAGACTCAGAAGCACCCCAAGATCCATGGCAACACTGGAGAGGAATCCTCAGGTTCCGGCCCCGACTCCACACAAGGACTGAGGCCCCGGCATGGACGGGAGAGGAATCCCGAGAGGTCCCCTAGCAACTCGCATGGGGACTGGCCTTTCCTGAGGCCACCAGAGCGGGTCCCTGAGGTCCCCGCCGTAACTCGAGAAGACCTGCCGCAACTCGAGAAAATCCAGGAGGTTCTCCCCTCCAGGCGAGATGAGGCCCATTTCCGATGAGGCGTCTCGAGCCTGATCACACCTCACCTCTGGAACTTCGAAAGGGTCCTTCACACCCTTGGAGCAAATCAAGAAGTTCCCCGACCTAGCTGTCTCCACTCGAGAGGAATCACGAGGGTCCCGCCCACATCCAGAGGAGCCCCGTTTCCGCCTCGTAGCTCGAGATGAGGGATCCTTTCCCTGCTTCGTCGGGAAAGAGTTCCCGGCGTTCCCGTCGCATCTCAAGAGGAGGCCCTCTCAACAGGAACGGCGAGAGGAACTCCAGGGTCGTGCCACCATTCCAAGAGTCCCCCAGATGTCTCAGTCCATTCCAGAGGAACCTCTTTTCCCTTCAGCGGCTCGTCTTTCACGCCGAGGATCGACTCACACCAAGGTGGCACGTGGCACAGCCCTGTGGGAAAGCCTCGTGGGAAAGCCTCGAGGGACAGCCTCGAGGGAAAGCCACAGATCCCTTGATCCACGTGACAGGAAGCGTGACACTACTGCTGCAGCTCGGGAGGAAAGCGCACGTGCATGCCCCCACTCGAGACGAGGCCTGACTCCCCTGGGGAGACTCAGAAGCACCCCAAGATCCATGGCAACACTGGAGAGGAATCCTCAGGTTCCGGCCCCGACTCCACACAAGGACTGAGGCCCCGGCATGGACGGGAGAGGAATCCCGAGAGGTCCCCTAGCAACTCGCATGGGGACTGGCCTTTCCTGAGGCCACCAGAGCGGGTCCCTGAGGTCCCCGCCGTAACTCGAGAAGACCTGCCGCAACTCGAGAAAATCAAGGAGGTTCTCCCCTCCAGGCGAGATGAGGCCCATTTCCGCTGAGGCGTCTCGAGGCTGATCACACCTCACCTCTGGAACTTCGAAAGGGTCCTTCACACCCTTGGTGCAAATCAAGAAGTTCCCCGACATACCCGTCTCCACTCGAGAGGAATCACGAGGGTCCCGCCCACATCCAGAGGAGCCCCGTTTCCGCCTCGTAGCTCGAGATGAGGGATCCTTTCCCTGCTTCGTCGGGAAAGAGTTCCCGGCGTTCCCGTCGCATCTCAAGAGGAGGCCCTCTCAACAGGAACGGCGAGAGGAACTCCAGGGTCGTGCCACCATTCAAAGAGTCCCCAAGATGTCTCAGTCCATTCCAGAGGAACCTCTTTTCCCTTCAGCGGCTCGTCTTTCACGCCGAGGATCGACTCACACCAAGGTGGCACGTGGCACAGCCCTGTGGGAAAGCCTCGTGGGAAAGCCTCGAGGGACAGCCTCGAGAGAATGCCACAGATCCCTTGATCCACGTGACAGGAAGCGTGACACTACTGCTGCAGCTCGGGAGGAAAGCGCACGTGCATGCCCCCACTCGAGATGAGGCCTGACTCCCCTGGGGAGACTCAGAAGCACCCCAAGATCCATGGCAACACTGGAGAGGAATCCTCAGGTTCCAGCCCCGACTCCACACAAGGACTGAGGCCCTGGCATGGACGGGAGAGGAATTCCGAGAGGACCCCTAGCAACTCGCATGGGGACTGGCCTTTCCTGAGGCCACCAGAGCGGGTCCCTGAGGTCCCCGTTGTAACTCGAGAAGACCTGCCGCAACTCGAGAAAATCCAGGAGGTTCTCGTCTCCAGGCGAGATGAGGCCCATTTCCGCTGAGGCGTCTCGAGGCTGATCACACCTCACCTCTGGAACTTCGAAAGGGTCCTTCACACCCTTGGTGCAAATCAAGAAGTTCCCCGACCTAGCCGTCTCCACTCGAGAGGAATCACGAGGGTCCCGCCCACATCCAGAGGAGCCCCGTTTCCGCCTCGTAGCTCGAGATGAGGGATCCTTTTCCTGCTTCGTCGGGAAAGAGTTCCCGGCGTTCCCGTCGCATCTCAAGTGGAGGCAGTCTCAACAGGAACGGCGAGAGGAACTCCAGGGTCGTGCCACCATTCCAAGAGTCCCACAGATGTCTCACTCCATTCCAGAGGAACCTCTTTTCCCTTCAGCGGCTCGTCTTTCACGCCGAGGATCGACTCACACCAAGGTGGCACGTGGCACAGCCCTGTGGGAAAGCCTCGTGGGAAAGCCTCGAGGGACAGCCTCGAGGGAAAGCCACAGATCCCTTGATCCACGTGACAGGAAGCGTGACACTACTGCTGCAGCGCGGGAGGAAAGCGCACGTACATGCCCCCACTCGAGACGAGGCCTGACTCCCCTGGGGAGACTCAGAAGCACCCCAAGATCCATGGCAACACTGGAGAGGAATCCTCAGGTTCCGGCCCCGACTCCACACAAGGACTGAGGCCCCGGCATGGACGGGAGAGGAATCCCGAGAGGTCCCCTAGCAACTCGCATGGGGACTGGCCTTTCCTGAGGCCACCAGAGCGGGTCCCTGTGGTCTCCGTCGTAAATCGAGAAGACCTGCCGCAACTCGAGAAAATCCAGGAGGTTCTCCCCTCCAGGCGAGATGAGGCCCATTTCCGCTGAGGCGTCTCGGGGCTGATCACACCTCACTTCTGGAACTTCGAAAGGGTCCTTCACACCCTTGGTGCAAATCAAGAAGTTCCCCGACATACCCGTCTCCACTCGAGAGGAATCACGAGGGTCCCGCCCACATCCAGAGGAGCCCCGTTTCCGCCTCGTAGCTCGAGATGAGGGATCCTTTCCCTGCTTCGTCGGGAAAGAGTTCCCGGCGTTCCCGTCGCATCTCAAGAGGAGGCCCTCTCAACAGGAACGGCGAGAGGAACTCCAGGGTCGTGCCACCATTCCAAGAGTCCCCCAGATGTCTCAGTCCATTCCAGAGGAACCTCTTTTCCCTTCAGCGGCTCGTCTTTCACGCCGAGGATCGACTCACACCAAGGTGGCACGTGGCACAGCCCTGTGGGAAAGCCTCGTGCGAAAGCCTCGAGGGACAGCCTCGAGGGAAAGCCACAGATCCCTTGATCCACGTGACAGGAAGCGTGACACTACTGCTGCAGCTCGGGAGGAAAGCGCACGTGCATGCCCCCACTCGAGACGAGGCCTGACTCCCCTGGGGAGACTCAGAAGCACCCCAACATCCATGGCAACACTGGAGAGGAATCCTCAGGTTCCGGCCCCGACTCCACACAAGGACTGAGGCCCCGGCATGGACGGGAGAGGAATCCCGAGAGGTCCCCTAGCAACTCGCATGGGGACTGGCCTTTCCTGAGGCCACCAGAGCGGGTCCCTGAGGTCCCCGCCGTAACTCGAGAAGACCTGCCGCAACTCGAGAAAATCCAGGAGGTTCTCCCCTCCAGGCGAGATGAGGCCCATTTCCGCTGAGGCGTCTCGAGGCTGATCACACCTCACCTCTGGAACTTCGAAAGGGTCCTTCACACCCTTGGTGCAAATCAAGAAGTTCCCCGACCTAGCTGTCTCCACTCGAGAGGAATCACGAGGGTCCCGCCCACATCCAGAGGAGCCCCGTTTCCGCCTCGTAGCTCGAGATGAGGGATCCTTTCCCTGCTTCGTCGGGAAAGAGTTCCCGGCGTTCCCGTCGCATCTCAAGAGGAGGCCCTCTCAACAGGAACGGCGAGAGGAACTCCAGGGTCGTGCCACCATTCCAAGAGTCCCCCAGATGTCTCAGTCCATTCCAGAGGAACCTCTTTTCCCTTCAGCGGCTCGTCTTTCACGCCGAGGATCGACTCACACCAAGGTGGCACGTGGCACAGCCCTGTGGGAAAGCCTCGTGGGAAAGCCTCGAGGGACAGCCTCGAGGGAAAGCCACAGATCCCTTGATCCACGTGACAGGAAGCGTGACACTACTGCTGCAGCTCGGGAGGAAAGCGCACGTGCATGCCCCCACTCGAGACGAGGCCTGACTCCCCTGGGGAGACTCAGAAGCACCCCAAGATCCATGGCAACACTGGAGAGGAATCCTCAGGTTCCGGCCCCGACTCCACACAAGGACTGAGGCCCCGGCATTTACGGGAGAGGAATCCCGAGAGGTCCCCTAGCAACTCGCATGGGGACTGGCCTTTCCTGAGGCCACCAGAGCGGGTCCCTGAGGTCCCCGCCGTAACTCGAGAAGACCTGCCGCAACTCGAGAAAATCCAGGAGGTTCTCCCCTCCAGGCGAGATGAGGCCCATTTCCGCTGAGGCGTCTCGAGGCTGATCACACCTCACCTCTGGAACTTCGAAAGGGTCCTTCACACCCTTGGTGCAAATCAAGAAGTTCCCCGACATACCCGTCTCCACTCGAGAGGAATCACGAGGGTCCCGCCCACATCCAGAGGAGCCCCGTTTCCGCCTCGTAGCTCGAGATGAGGGATCCTTTCCCTGCTTCGTCGGGAAAGAGTTCCCGGCGTTCCCGTCGCATCTCAAGAGGAGGCCCTCTCAACAGGAACGGCGAGAGGAACTTCAGGGTCGTGCCACCATTCCAAGAGTCCCCCAGATGTCTCAGTCCATTCCAGAGGAACCTCTTTTCCCTTCAGCGGCTCGTCTTTCACGCCGAGGATCGACTCACACCAAGGTGGCACGTGGCACAGCCCTGTGGGAAAGCCTCGTGGGAAAGCCTCGAGGGACAGCCTCGAGGGAAAGCCACAGATCCCTTGATCCACGTGACAGGAAGCGTGACACTACTGCTGCAGCTCGGGAGGAAAGCGCACGTGCATGCCCCCACTCGAGACGAGGCCTGACTCCCCTGGGGAGACTCAGAAGCACCCCAAGATCCATGGCAACACTGGAGAGGAATCCTCAGGTTCCGGCCCCGACTCCACACAAGGACTGAGGCCCCGGCATGGACGGGAGAGGAATCCCGAGAGGTCCCCTAGCAACTCGCATGGGGACTGGCCTTTCCTGAGGCCACCAGAGCGGGTCCCTGAGGTCCCCGCCGTAACTCGAGAAGACCTGCCGCAACTCGAGAAAATCCAGGAGGTTCTCCCCTCCAGGCGAGATGAGGCCCATTTCCGCTGAGGCGTCTCGAGGCTGATCACACCTCACCTCTGGAACTTCGAAAGGGTCCTTCACACCCTTGGTGCAAATCAAGAAGTTCCCCGACCTAGCCGTCTCCACTCGAGAGGAATCACCAGGGTCCCGCCCACATCCAGAGGAGCCCCGTTTCCGCCTCGTAGCTCGAGATGAAGGATCTTTTCCCTGCTTCGTCGGGAAAGAGTTCCCGGCCTTCCCGTCGCATCTCAAGAGGAGGCCCTCTCAACAGGAACGGCGAGAGGAACTCCAGGGTCGTGCCACCATTCCAAGAGTCCCCCAGATGTCTCAGTCCATTCCAGAGGAACCTCTTTTCCCTTCAGCGGCTCGTCTTTCACGCCGAGGATCGACTCACACCAAGGTGGCACGTGGCACAGCCCTGTGGGAAAGCCTCGTGGGAAAGCCTCGAGGGACAGCCTCGAGGGAAAGCCACAGATCCCTTGATCCACGTGACAGGAAGCGTGACACTACTGCTGCAGCTCGGGAGGAAAGCGCACGTGCATGCCCCCACTCGAGACGAGGCCTGACTCCCCTGGGGAGACTCAGAAGCACCCCAAGATCCATGGCAACACTGGAGAGGAATCCTCAGGTTCCGGCCCCGACTCCACACAAGGACTGAGGCCCCGGCATTTACGGGAGAGGAATCCCGAGAGGTCCCCTAGCAACTCGCATGGGGACTGGCCTTTCCTGAGGCCACCAGAGCGGGTCCCTGAGGTCCCCGCCGTAACTCGAGAAGACCTGCCGCAACTCGAGAAAATCCAGGAGGTTCTCCCCTCCAGGCGAGATGAGGCCCATTTCCGCTGAGGCGTCTCGGGGCTGATCACACCTCACTTCTGGAACTTCGAAAGGGTCCTTCACACCCTTGGTGCAAATCAAGAAGTTCCCCGACATACCCGTCTCCACTCGAGAGGAATCACGAGGGTCCCGCCCACATCCAGAGGAGCCCCGTTTCCGCCTCGTAGCTCGAGATGAGGGATCCTTTCCCTGCTTCGTCGGGAAAGAGTTCCCGGCGTTCCCGTCGCATCTCAAGAGGAGGCCCTCTCAACAGGAACGGCGAGAGGAACTCCAGGGTCGTGCCACCATTCCAAGAGTCCCCCAGATGTCTCAGTCCATTCCAGAGGAACCTCTTTTCCCTTCAGCGGCTCGTCTTTCACGGCGAGGATCGACTCACACCAAGGTGGCACGTGGCACAGCCCTGTGGGAAAGCCTCGTGGGAAAGCCTCGAGGGACAGCCTCGAGGGAAAGCCACAGATCCCTTGATCCACGTGACAGGAAGCGTGACACTACTGTTGCAGCTCGGGAGGAAAGCGCACGTGCATGCCCCCACTCGAGACAAGGCCTGACTCCCCTGGGGAGACTCAGAAGCACCCCAAGATCCATGGCAACACTGGAGAGGAATCCTCAGGTTCCGGCCCCGACTCCACACAAGGACTGAGGCCCCGGTATGGACGGGAGAGGAATCCCGAGAGGTCCCCTAGCAACTCGCATGGGGACTGGCCTTTCCTGAGGCCACCAGAGCGGGTCCCTGTGGTCTCCGTCGTAACTCGAGAAGACCTGCCGCAACTCGAGAAAATCCAGGAGGTTCTCCCCTCCAGGCGAGATGAGGCCCATTTCCGCTGAGGCATCTCGAGGCTGATCACACCTCACCTCTGGAACTTCGAAAGGGTCCTTCACACCCTTGGTGCAAATCAAGAAGTTCCCCGACCTAGCCGTCTCCACTCGAGAGGAATCACGAGGGTCCCGCCCACATCCAGAGGAGCCCCGTTTCCGCCTCGTAGCTCGAGATGACGGATCCTTTCCCTTCTTCGTCGGGAAAGAGTTCCCGGCGTTCCCGTCGCATCTCAAGAGGAGGCCCTCTCAACAGGAACGGCGAGAGGAACTCCAGGGTCGTGCCACCATTCCAAGAGTCCCCCAGATGTCTCAGTCCATTCCAGAGGAACCTCTTTTCCCTTCAGCGGCTCGTCTTTCACGCCGAGGATCGACTCACACCAAGGTGGCACGTGGCACAGCCCTGTGGGAAAGCCTCGTGGGAAAGCCTCGAGGGACAGCCTCGAGGGAAAGCCACAGATCCCTTGATCCACGTGACAGGAAGCGTGACACTACTGCTGCAGCTCGGGAGGAAAGCGCACGTGCATGCCCCCACTCGAGACGAGGCCTGACTCCCCTGGGGAGACTCAGAAGCACCCCAAGATCCATGGCAACACTGGAGAGGAATCCTCAGGTTCCGGCCCCGACTCCACACAAGGACTGAGGCCCCGGCATGGACGGGAGAGGAATCCCGAGAGGTCCCCTAGCAACTCGCATGGGGACTGGCCTTTCCTGAGGCCACCAGAGCGGGTCCCTGTGGTCTCCGTCGTAAATCGAGAAGACCTGCCGCAACTCGAGAAAATCCAGGAGGTTCTCCCCTCCAGGCGAGATGAGGCCCATTTCCGCTGAGGCGTCTCGGGGCTGATCACACCTCACTTCTGGAACTTCGAAAGGGTCCTTCACACCCTTGGTGCAAATCAAGAAGTTCCCCGACATACCCGTCTCCACTCGAGAGGAATCACGAGGGTCCCGCCCACATCCAGAGGAGCCCCGTTTCCGCCTCGTAGCTCGAGATGAGGGATCCTTTCCCTGCTTCGTCGGGAAAGAGTTCCCGGCGTTCCCGTCGCATCTCAAGAGGAGGCCCTCTCAACAGGAACGGCGAGAGGAACTCCAGGGTCGTGCCACCATTCCAAGAGTCCCCCAGATGTCTCAGTCCATTCCAGAGGAACCTCTTTTCCCTTCAGCGGCTCGTCTTTCACGCCGAGGATCGACTCACACCAAGGTGGCACGTGGCACAGCCCTGTGGGAAAGCCTCGTGGGAAAGCCTCGAGGGACAGCCTCGAGGGAAAGCCACAGATCCCTTGATCCACGTGACAGGAAGCGTGACACTACTGCTGCAGCTCGGGAGGAAAGCGCACGTGCATGCCCCCACTCGAGACGAGGCCTGACTCCCCTGGGGAGACTCAGAAGCACCCCAAGATCCATGGCAACACTGGAGAGGAATCCTCAGGTTCCGGCCCCGACTCCACACAAGGACTGAGGCCCCGGCATGGACGGGAGAGGAATCCCGAGAGGTCCCCTAGCAACTCGCATGGGGACTGGCCTTTCCTGAGGCCACCAGAGCGGGTCCCTGAGGTCCCCGCCGTAACTCGAGAAGACCTGCCGCAACTCGAGAAAATCCAGGAGGTTCTCCCCTCCAGGCGAGATGAGGCCCATTTCCGCTGAGGCGTCTCGAGGCTGATCACACCTCACCTCTGGAACTTCGAAAGGGTCCTTCACACCCTTGGTGCAAATCAAGAAGTTCCCCGACCTAGCTGTCTCCACTCGAGAGGAATCACGAGGGTCCCGCCCACATCCAGAGGAGCCCCGTTTCCGCCTCGTAGCTCGAGATGAGGGATCCTTTCCCTGCTTCGTCGGGAAAGAGTTCCCGGCGTTCCCGTCGCATCTCAAGAGGAGTCCCTCTCAACAGGAACGGCGAGAGGAACTCCAGGGTCGTGCCACCATTCCAAGAGTCCCCCAGATGTCTCAGTCCATTCCAGAGGAACCTCTTTTCCCTTCAGCGGCTCGTCTTTCACGCCGAGGATCGACTCACACCAAGGTGGCACGTGGCACAGCCCTGTGGGAAAGCCTCGTGGGAAAGCCTCGAGGGACAGCCTCGAGGGAAAGCCACAGATCCCTTGATCCACGTGACAGGAAGCGTGACACTACTGCTGCAGCTCGGGAGGAAAGCGCACGTGCATGCCCCCACTCGAGACGAGGCCTGACTCCCCTGGGGAGACTCAGAAGCACCCCAAGATCCATGGCAACACTGGAGAGGAATCCTCAGGTTCCGGCCCCGACTCCACACAAGGACTGAGGCCCCGGCATGGACGGGAGAGGAATCCCGAGAGGTCCCCTAGCAACTCGCATGGGGAATGGCCTTTCCTGAGGCCACCAGAGCGGGTCCCTGAGGTCCCCGCCGTAACTCGAGAAGACCTGCCGCAACTCGAGAAAATCCAGGAGGTTCTCCCCTCCAGGCGAGATGAGGCCCATTTCCGCTGAGGCGTCTCGAGGCTGATCACACCTCACCTCTGGAACTTCGAAAGGGTCCTTCACACCCTTGGTGCAAATCAAGAAGTTCCCCGACCTAGCCGTCTCCACTCGAGAGGAATCACCAGGGTCCCGCCCACATCCAGAGGAGCCCCGTTTCCGCCTCGTAGCTCGAGATGAAGGATCTTTTCCCTGCTTCGTCGGGAAAGAGTTCCCGGCCTTCCCGTCGCATCTCAAGAGGAGGCCCTCTCAACAGGAACGGCGAGAGGAACTCCAGGGTCGTGCCACCATTCCAAGAGTCCCCCAGATGTCTCAGTCCATTCCAGAGGAACCTCTTTTCCCTTCAGCGGCTCGTCTTTCACGCCGAGGATCGACTCACACCAAGGTGGCACGTGGCACAGCCCTGTGGGAAAGCCTCGTGGGAAAGCCTCGAGGGACAGCCTCGAGGGAAAGCCACAGATCCCTTGATCCACGTGACAGGAAGCGTGACACTACTGCTGCAGCTCGGGAGGAAAGCGCACGTGCATGCCCCCACTCGAGACGAGGCCTGACTCCCCTGGGGAGACTCAGAAGCACCCCAAGATCCATGGCAACACTGGAGAGGAATCCTCAGGTTCCGGCCCCGACTCCACACAAGGACTGAGGCCCCGGCATTTACGGGAGAGGAATCCCGAGAGGTCCCCTAGCAACTCGCATGGGGACTGGCCTTTCCTGAGGCCACCAGAGCGGGTCCCTGAGGTCCCCGCCGTAACTCGAGAAGACCTGCCGCAACTCGAGAAAATCCAGGAGGTTCTCCCCTCCAGGCGAGATGAGGCCCATTTCCGCTGAGGCGTCTCGGGGCTGATCACACCTCACTTCTGGAACTTCGAAAGGGTCCTTCACACCCTTGGTGCAAATCAAGAAGTTCCCCGACATACCCGTCTCCACTCGAGAGGAATCACGAGGGTCCCGCCCACATCCAGAGGAGCCCCGTTTCCGCCTCGTAGCTCGAGATGAGGGATCCTTTCCCTGCTTCGTCGGGAAAGAGTTCCCGGCGTTCCCGTCGCATCTCAAGAGGAGGCCCTCTCAACAGGAACGGCGAGAGGAACTCCAGGGTCGTGCCACCATTCCAAGAGTCCCCCAGATGTCTCAGTCCATTCCAGAGGAACCTCTTTTCCCTTCACCGGCTCGTCTTTCACGGCGAGGATCGACTCACACCAAGGTGGCACGTGGCACAGCCCTGTGGGAAAGCCTCGTGGGAAAGCCTCGAGGGACAGCCTCGAGGGAAAGCCACAGATCCCTTGATCCACGTGACAGGAAGCGTGACACTACTGTTGCAGCTCGGGAGGAAAGCGCACGTGCATGCCCCCACTCGAGACAAGGCCTGACTCCCCTGGGGAGACTCAGAAGCACCCCAAGATCCATGGCAACACTGGAGAGGAATCCTCAGGTTCCGGCCCCGACTCCACACAAGGACTGAGGCCCCGGTATGGACGGGAGAGGAATCCCGAGAGGTCCCCTAGCAACTCGCATGGGGACTGGCCTTTCCTGAGGCCACCAGAGCGGGTCCCTGTGGTCTCCGTCGTAACTCGAGAAGACCTGCCGCAACTCGAGAAAATCCAGGAGGTTCTCCCCTCCAGGCGAGATGAGGCCCATTTCCGCTGAGGCGTCTCGGGGCTGATCACACCTCACTTCTGGAACTTCGAAAGGGTCCTTCACACCCTTGGTGCAAATCAAGAAGTTCCCCGACATACCCGTCTCCACTCGAGAGGAATCACGAGGGTCCCGCCCACATCCAGAGGAGCCCCGTTTCCGCCTCGTAGCTCGAGATGAGGGATCCTTTCCCTGCTTCGTCGGGAAAGAGTTCCCGGCGTTCCCGTCGCATCTCAAGAGGAGGCCCTCTCAACAGGAACGGCGAGAGGAACTCCAGGGTCGTGCCACCATTCCAAGAGTCCCCCAGATGTCTCAGTCCATTCCAGAGGAACCTCTTTTCCCTTCAGCGGCTCGTCTTTCACGCCGAGGATCGACTCACACCAAGGTGGCACGTGGCACAGCCCTGTGGGAAAGCCTCGTGGGAAAGCCTCGAGGGACAGCCTCGAGGGAAAGCCACAGATCCCTTGATCCACGTGACAGGAAGCGTGACACTACTGCTGCAGCTCGGGAGGAAAGCGCACGTGCATGCCCCCACTCGAGACGAGGCCTGACTCCCCTGGGGAGACTCAGAAGCACCCCAAGATCCATGGCAACACTGGAGAGGAATCCTCAGGTTCCGGCCCCGACTCCACACAAGGACTGAGGCCCCGGCATGGACGGGAGAGGAATCCCGAGAGGTCCCCTAGCAACTCGCATGGGGACTGGCCTTTCCTGAGGCCACCAGAGCGGGTCCCTGAGGTCCCCGCCGTAACTCGAGAAGACCTGCCGCAACTCGAGAAAATCCAGGAGGTTCTCCCCTCCAGGCGAGATGAGGCCCATTTCCGCTGAGGCGTCTCGAGGCTGATCACACCTCACCTCTGGAACTTCGAAAGGGTCCTTCACACCCTTGGTGCAAATCAAGAAGTTCCCCGACCTAGCTGTCTCCACTCGAGAGGAATCACGAGGGTCCCGCCCACATCCAGAGGAGCCCCGTTTCCGCCTCGTAGCTCGAGATGAGGGATCCTTTCCCTGCTTCGTCGGGAAAGAGTTCCCGGCGTTCCCGTCGCATCTCAAGAGGAGGCCCTCTCAACAGGAACGGCGAGAGGAACTCCAGGGTCGTGCCACCATTCCAAGAGTCCCCCAGATGTCTCAGTCCATTCCAGAGGAACCTCTTTTCCCTTCAGCGGCTCGTCTTTCACGCCGAGGATCGACTCACACCAAGGTGGCACGTGGCACAGCCCTGTGGGAAAGCCTCGTGGGAAAGCCTCGAGGGACAGCCTCGAGGGAAAGCCACAGATCCCTTGATCCACGTGACAGGAAGCGTGACACTACTGCTGCAGCTCGGGAGGAAAGCGCACGTGCATGCCCCCACTCGAGACGAGGCCTGACTCCCCTGGGGAGACTCAGAAGCACCCCAAGATCCATGGCAACACTGGAGAGGAATCCTCAGGTTCCGGCCCCGACTCCACACAAGGACTGAGGCCCCGGCATGGACGGGAGAGGAATCCCGAGAGGTCCCCTAGCAACTCGCATGGGGACTGGCCTTTCCTGAGGCCACCAGAGCGGGTCCCTGAGGTCCCCGCCGTAACTCGAGAAGACCTGCCGCAACTCGAGAAAATCCAGGAGGTTCTCCCCTCCAGGCGAGATGAGGCCCATTTCCGCTGAGGCGTCTCGAGGCTGATCACACCTCACCTCTGGAACTTCGAAAGGGTCCTTCACACCCTTGGTGCAAATCAAGAAGTTCCCCGACATACCCGTCTCCACTCGAGAGGAATCACGAGGGTCCCGCCCACATCCAGAGGAGCCCCGTTTCCGCCTCGTAGCTCGAGATGAGGGATCCTTTCCCTGCTTCGTCGGGAAAGAGTTCCCGGCGTTCCCGTCGCATCTCAAGAGGAGGCCCTCTCAACAGGAACGGCGAGAGGAACTTCAGGGTCGTGCCACCATTCCAAGAGTCCCCCAGATGTCTCAGTCCATTCCAGAGGAACCTCTTTTCCCTTCAGCGGCTCGTCTTTCACGCCGAGGATCGACTCACACCAAGGTGGCACGTGGCACAGCCCTGTGGGAAAGCCTCGTGGGAAAGCCTCGAGGGACAGCCTCGAGGGAAAGCCACAGATCCCTTGATCCACGTGACAGGAAGCGTGACACTACTGCTGCAGCTCGGGAGGAAAGCGCACGTGCATGCCCCCACTCGAGACGAGGCCTGACTCCCCTGGGGAGACTCAGAAGCACCCCAAGATCCATGGCAACACTGGAGAGGAATCCTCAGGTTCCGGCCCCGACTCCACACAAGGACTGAGGCCCCGGCATGGACGGGAGAGGAATCCCGAGAGGTCCCCTAGCAACTCGCATGGGGACTGGCCTTTCCTGAGGCCACCAGAGCGGGTCCCTGAGGTCCCCGCCGTAACTCGAGAAGACCTGCCGCAACTCGAGAAAATCCAGGAGGTTCTCCCCTCCAGGCGAGATGAGGCCCATTTCCGCTGAGGCGTCTCGAGGCTGATCACACCTCCCCTCTGGAACTTCGAAAGGGTCCTTCACACCCTTGGTGCAAATCAAGAAGTTCCCCGACCTAGCCGTCTCCACTCGAGAGGAATCACCAGGGTCCCGCCCACATCCAGAGGAGCCCCGTTTCCGCCTCGTAGCTCGAGATGAAGGATCTTTTCCCTGCTTCGTCGGGAAAGAGTTCCCGGCCTTCCCGTCGCATCTCAAGAGGAGGCCCTCTCAACAGGAACGGCGAGAGGAACTCCAGGGTCGTGCCACCATTCCAAGAGTCCCCCAGATGTCTCAGTCCATTCCAGAGGAACCTCTTTTCCCTTCAGCGGCTCGTCTTTCACGCCGAGGATCGACTCACACCAAGGTGGCACGTGGCACAGCCCTGTGGGAAAGCCTCGTGGGAAAGCCTCGAGGGACAGCCTCGAGGGAAAGCCACAGATCCCTTGATCCACGTGACAGGAAGCGTGACACTACTGCTTCAGCTCGGGAGGAAAGCGCACGTGCATGCCCCCACTCGAGACGAGGCCTGACTCCCCTGGGGAGACTCAGAAGCACCCCAAGATCCATGGCAACACTGGAGAGGAATCCTCAGGTTCCGGCCCCGACTCCACACAAGGACTGAGGCCCCGGCATTTACGGGAGAGGAATCCCGAGAGGTCCCCTAGCAACTCGCATGGGGACTGGCCTTTCCTGAGGCCACCAGAGCGGGTCCCTGAGGTCCCCGCCGTAACTCGAGAAGACCTGCCGCAACTCGAGAAAATCCAGGAGGTTCTCCCCTCCAGGCGAGATGAGGCCCATTTCCGCTGAGGCGTCTCGGGGCTGATCACACCTCACTTCTGGAACTTCGAAAGGGTCCTTCACACCCTTGGTGCAAATCAAGAAGTTCCCCGACATACCCGTCTCCACTCGAGAGGAATCACGAGGGTCCCGCCCACATCCAGAGGAGCCCCGTTTCCGCCTCGTAGCTCGAGATGAGGGATCCTTTCCCTGCTTCGTCGGGAAAGAGTTCCCGGCGTTCCCGTCGCATCTCAAGAGGAGGCCCTCTCAACAGGAACGGCGAGAGGAACTCCAGGGTCGTGCCACCATTCCAAGAGTCCCCCAGATGTCTCAGTCCATTCCAGAGGAACCTCTTTTCCCTTCAGCGGCTCGTCTTTCATGCCGAGGATCGACTCACACCAAGGTGGCACGTGGCACAGCCCTGTGGGAAAGCCTCGTGGGAAAGCCTCGAGGGACAGCCTCGAGGGAAAGCCACAGATCCCTTGATCCACGTGACAGGAAGCGTGACACTACTGTTGCAGCTCGGGAGGAAAGCGCACGTGCATGCCCCCACTCGAGACGAGGCCTGACTCCCCTGGGGAGACTCAGAAGCACCCCAAGATCCATGGCAACACTGGAGAGGAATCCTCAGGTTCCGGCCCCGACTCCACACAAGGACTGAGGCCCCGGTATGGACGGGAGAGGAATCCCGAGAGGTCCCCTAGCAACTCGCATGGGAACTGGCCTTTCCTGAGGCCACCAGAGCGGGTCCCTGTGGTCTCCGTCGTAACTCGAGAAGACCTGCCGCAACTCGAGAAAATCCAGGAGGTTCTCCCCTCCAGGCGAGATGAGGCCCATTTCCGCTGAGGCGTCTCGAGGCTGATCACACCTCACCTCTGGAACTTCGAAAGGGTCCTTCACACCCTTGGTGCAAATCAAGAAGTTCCCCGACATACCCGTCTCCACTCGAGAGGAATCACGAGGGTCCCGCCCACATCCAGAGGAGCCCCGTTTCCGCCTCGTAGCTCGAGATGACGGATCCTTTCCCTGCTTCGTCGGGAAAGAGTTCCCGGCCTTCCCGTCGCATCTCAAGAGGAGGCCCTCTCAACAGGAACGGCGAGAGGAACTCCAGGGTCGTGCCACCATTCCAAGAGTCCCCCAGATGTCTCAGTCCATTCCAGAGGAACCTCTTTTCCCTTCAGCGGCTCGTCTTTCACGCCGAGGATCCACTCACACCAAGGTGGCACGTGGCACAGCCCTGTGGGAAAGCCTCGTGGGAAAGCCTCGAGGGACAGCCTCGAGGGAAAGCCACAGATCCCTTGATCCACGTGACAGGAAGCGTGACACTACTGCTGCAGCTCGGGAGGAAAGCGCACGTGCATGCCCCCACTCGAGACGAGGCCTGACTCCCCTGGGGAGACTCAGAAACACCCCAAGATCCATGGCAACACTGGAGAGGAATCCTCAGGTTCCGGCCCCGACTCCACACAAGGACTGAGGCCCCGGCATGGACGGGAGAGGAATCCCGAGAGGTCCCCTAGCAACTCGCATGGGGACTGGCCTTTCCTGAGGCCACCAGAGCGGGTCCCTGAGGTCCCCGCCGTAACTCGAGAAGACCTGCCGCAACTCGAGAAAATCCAGGAGGTTCTCCCCTCCAGGCGAGATGAGGCCCATTTCCGCTGAGGCGTCTCGAGGCTGATCACACCTCACCTCTGGAACTTCGAAAGGGTCCTTCACACCCTTGGTGCAAATCAAGAAGTTCCCCGACCTAGCCGTCTCCACTCGAGAGGAATCACGAGGGTCCCGCCCACATCCAGAGGAGCCCCGTTTCCGCCTCGTAGCTCGAGATGAGGGATGCTTTCCCTGCTTCGTCGGGAAATAGTTCCCGGCCTTCCCGTCGCATCTCAAGAGGAGGCCCTCTCAACAGGAACGGCGAGAGGAACTCCAGGGTCGTGCCACCATTCCAAGAGTCCCCCAGATGTCTCAGTCCATTCCAGAGGAACCTCTTTTCCCTTCAGCGGCTCGTCTTTCACGCCGAGGATCGACTCACACCAAGGTGGCACGTGGCACAGCCCTGTGGGAAAGCCTCGTGGGAAAGCCTCGAGGGACAGCCTCGAGGGAAAGCCACAGATCCCTTGATCCACGTGACAGGAAGCGTGACACTACTGTTGCAGCTCGGGAGGAAAGCGCACGTGCATGCCCCCACTCGAGACGAGGCCTGACTCCCCTGGGGAGACTCAGAAGCACCCCAAGATCCATGGCAACACTGGAGAGGAACCCTCAGGTTCCGGCCCCGACTCCACACAAGGACTGAGGCCCCGGTATGGACGGGAGAGGAATCCCGAGAGGTCCCCTAGCAACTCGCATGGGAACTGGCCTTTCCTGAGGCCACCAGAGCGGGTCCCTGTGGTCTCCGTCGTAACTCGAGAAGACCTGCCGCAACTCGAGAAAATCCAGGAGGTTCTCCCCTCCAGGCGAGATGAGGCCCATTTCCGCTGAGGCGTCTCGAGGCTGATCACACCTCACCTCTGGAACTTCGAAAGGGTCCTTCACACCCTTGGTGCAAATCAAGAAGTTCCCCGACATACCCGTCTCCACTCGAGAGGAATCACGAGGGTCCCGCCCACATCCAGAGGAGCCCCGTTTCCGCCTCGTAGCTCGAGATGACGGATCCTTTCCCTGCTTCGTCGGGAAAGAGTTCCCGGCCTTCCCGTCGCATCTCAAGAGGAGGCCCTCTCAACAGGAACGGCGAGAGGAACTCCAGGGTCGTGCCACCATTCCAAGAGTCCCCCAGATGTCTCAGTCCATTCCAGAGGAACCTCTTTTCCCTTCAGCGGCTCGTCTTTCACGCCGAGGATCGACTCACACCAAGGTGGCACGTGGCACAGCCCTGTGGGAAAGCCTCGTGGGAAAGCCTCGAGGGACAGCCTCGAGGGAAAGCCACAGATCCCTTGATCCACGTGACAGGAAGCGTGACACTACTGCTGCAGCTCGGGAGGAAAGCGCACGTGCATGCCCCCACTCGAGACGAGGCCTGACTCCCCTGGGGAGACTCAGAAACACCCCAAGATCCATGGCAACACTGGAGAGGAATCCTCAGGTTCCGGCCCCGACTCCACACAAGGACTGAGGCCCCGGCATGGACGGGAGAGGAATCCCGAGAGGTCCCCTAGCAACTCGCATGGGGACTGGCCTTTCCTGAGGCCACCAGAGCGGGTCCCTGAGGTCCCCGCCGTAACTCGAGAAGACCTGCCGCAACTCGAGAAAATCCAGGAGGTTCTCCCCTCCAGGCGAGATGAGGCCCATTTCCGCTGAGGCGTCTCGAGGCTGATCACACCTCACCTCTGGAACTTCGAAAGGGTCCTTCACACCCTTGGTGCAAATCAAGAAGTTCCCCGACCTAGCCGTCTCCACTCGAGAGGAATCACGAGGGTCCCGCCCACATCCAGAGGAGCCCCGTTTCCGCCTCGTAGCTCGAGATGAGGGATGCTTTCCCTGCTTCGTCGGGAAATAGTTCCCGGCCTTCCCGTCGCATCTCAAGAGGAGGCCCTCTCAACAGGAACGGCGAGAGGAACTCCAGGGTCGTGCCACCATTCCAAGAGTCCCCCAGATGTCTCAGTCCATTCCAGAGGAACCTCTTTTCCCTTCAGCGGCTCGTCTTTCACGCCGAGGATCGACTCACACCAAGGTGGCACGTGGCACAGCCCTGTGGGAAAGCCTCGTGGGAAAGCCTCGAGGGACAGCCTCGAGGGAAAGCCACAGATCCCTTGATCCACGTGACAGGAAGCGTGACACTACTGCTGCAGCTCGGGAGGAAAGCGCACGTGCATGCCCCCACTCGAGACGAGGCCTGACTCCCCTGGGGAGACTCAGAAGCACCCCAAGATCCATGGCAACACTGGAGAGGAATCCTCAGGTTCCGGCCCCGACTCCACACAAGGACTGAGGCCCCGGTATGGACGGGAGAGGAATCCCGAGAGGTCCCCTAGCAACTCGCATGGGGACTGGCCTTTCCTGAGGCCACCAGAGCGGGTCCCTGTGGTCTCCGTCGTAACTCGAGAAGACCTGCCGCAACTCGAGAAAATCCAGGAGGTTCTCCCCTCCAGGCGAGATGAGGCCCATTTCCGCTGAGGCGTCTCGAGGCTGATCACACCTCACCTCTGGAACTTCGAAAGGGTCCTTCACACCCTTGGTGCAAATCAAGAAGTTCCCCGACATACCCTTCTCCACTCGAGAGGAATCACGAGGGTCCCGCCCACATCCAGAGGAGCCCCGTTTCCGCCTCGTAGCTCGAGATGAGGGATCCTTTCCCTGCTTCGTCGGGAAAGAGTTCCCGGCGTTCCCGTCGCATCTCAAGAGGAGGCCCTCTCAACAGGAACGGCGAGAGGAACTCCAGGGTCGTGCCACCATTCCAAGAGTCCCCCAGATGTCTCAGTCCATTCCAGAGGAACCTCTTTTCCCTTCAGCGGCTCGTCTTTCACGCCGAGGATCGACTCACACCAAGGTGGCACGTGGCACAGCCCTGTGGGAAAGCCTCGTGGGAAAGCCTCGAGGGACAGCCTCGAGGGAAAGCCACAGATCCCTTGATCCACGTGACAGGAAGCGTGACACTACTGCTGCAGCTCGGGAGGAAAGCGCACGTGCATGCCCCCACTCGAGACGAGGCCTGACTCCCCTGGGGAGACTCAGAAGCACCCCAAGATCCATGGCAACACTGGAGAGGAATCCTCAGGTTCCGGCCCCGACTCCACACAAGGACTGAGGCCCCGGCATGGACGGGAGAGGAATCCCGAGAGGTCCCCTAGCAACTCGCATGGGGACTGGCCTTTCCTGAGGCCACCAGAGCGGGTCCCTGAGATCCCCGCCGTAACTCGAGAAGACCTGCCGCAACTCGAGAAAATCCAGGAGGTTCTCCCCTCCAGGCGAGATGAGGCCCATTTCCGCTGAGGCGTCTCGAGGCTGATCACACCTCACCTCTGGAACTTCGAAAGGGTCCTTCACACCCTTGGTGCAAATCAAGAAGTTCCCCGACATACCCTTCTCCACTCGAGAGGAATCACGAGGGTCCCGCCCACATCCAGAGGAGCCCCGTTCCGCCTCGTAGCTCGAGATGAGGGATCCTTTCCCTGCTTCGTCGGGAAATAGTTCCCGGCCTTCCCGTCGCATCTCAAGAGGAGGCCCTCTCAACAGGAACGGCGAGAGGAACTCCAGGGTCGTGCCACCATTCCAAGAGTCCCCCAGATGTCTCAGTCCATTCCAGAGGAACCTCTTTTCCCTTCACAGGCTCGTCTTTCACGCCGAGGATCGACTCACACCAAGGTGGCACGTGGCACAGCCCTGTGGGAAAGCCTCGTGGGAAAGCCTCGAGGGACAGCCTCGAGGGAAAGCCACAGATCCCTTGATCCACGTGACAGGAAGCGTGACACTACTGCTGCAGCTCGGGAGGAAAGCGAACGTGCATGCCCCCACTCGAGACGAGGCCTGACTCCCCTGGGGAGACTCAGAAGCACCCCAAGATCCATGGCAACACTGGAGAGGAATCCTCAGGTTCCGGCCCCGACTCCACACAAGGACTGAGGCCCCGGCATGGACGGGAGAGGAATCCCGAGAGGTCCCCTAGCAACTCGCATGGGGACTGGCCTTTCCTGAGGCCACCAGAGCGGGTCCCTGAGGTCCCCGCCGTAACTCGAGAAGACCTGCCGCAACTCGAGAAAATCCAGGAGGTTCTCCCCTCCAGGCGAGATGAGGCCCATTTCCGCTGAGGCGTCTCGAGGCTGATCACACCTCACCTCTGGAACTTCGAAAGGGTCCTTCACACCCTTGGTGCAAATCAAGAAGTTCCCCGACCTAGCCGTCTCCACTCGAGAGGAATCACGAGGGTCCCGCCCACATCCAGAGGAGCCCCGTTTCCGCCTCGTAGCTCGAGATGAGGGATCCTTTCCCTGCTTCGTCGGGAAAGAGTTCCCGGCGTTCCCGTCGCATCTCAAGAGGAGGCCCTCTCAACAGGAACGGCGAGAGGAACTCCAGGGTCGTGCCACCATTCCAAGAGTCCCCCAGATGTCTCAGTCCATTCCAGAGGAACCTCTTTTCCCTTCACCGGCTCGTCTTTCACGCCGAGGATCGACTCACACCAAGGTGGCACGTGGCACAGCCCTGTGGGAAAGCCTCGTGGGAAAGCCTCGAGGGACAGCCTCGAGGGAAAGCCACAGATCCCTTGATCCACGTGACAGGAAGCGTGACACTACTGCTGCAGCTCGGGAGGAAAGCGCACGTGCATGCCCCCACTCGAGACGAGGCCTGACTCCCCTGGGGAGACTCAGAAGCACCCCAAGATCCATGGCAACACTGGAGAGGAATCCTCAGGTTCCGGCCCCGACTCCACACAAGGACTGAGGCCCCGGCATGGACGGGAGAGGAATCCCGAGAGGTCCCCTAGCAACTCGCATGGGGACTGGCCTTTCCTGAGGCCACCAGAGCGGGTCCCTGAGGTCCCCGCCGTAACTCGAGAAGACCTGCCGCAACTCGAGAAAATCCAGGAGGTTCTCCCCTCCAGGCGAGATGAGGCCCATTTCCGCTGAGGCGTCTCGAGGCTGATCACACCTCACCTCTGGAACTTCGAAAGGGTCCTTCACACCCTTGGTGCAAATCAAGAAGTTCCCCGACCTAGCCGTCTCCACTCGAGAGGAATCACGAGGGTCCCGCCCACATCCAGAGGAGCCCCGTTTCCGCCTCGTAGCTCGAGATGAGGGATCCTTTCCCTGCTTCGTCGGGAAAGAGTTCCCGGCGTTCCCGTCGCATCTCAAGAGGAGGCCCTCTCAACAGGAACGGCGAGAGGAACTCCAGGGTCGTGCCACCATTCCAAGAGTCCCCCAGATGTCTCAGTCCATTCCAGAGGAACCTCTTTTCCCTTCACCGGCTCGTCTTTCACGCCGAGGATCGACTCACACCAAGGTGGCACGTGGCACAGCCCTGTGGGAAAGCCTCGTGGGAAAGCCTCGAGGGACAGCCTCGAGGGAAAGCCACAGATCCCTTGATCCACGTGACAGGAAGCGTGACACTACTGCTGCAGCTCGGGAGGAAAGCGCACGTGCATGCCCCCACTCGAGACGAGGCCTGACTCCCCTGGGGAGACTCAGAAGCACCCCAAGATCCATGGCAACACTGGAGAGGAATCCTCAGGTTCCGGCCCCGACTCCACACAAGGACTGAGGCCCCGGCATGGACGGGAGAGGAATCCCGAGAGGTCCCCTAGCAACTCGCATGGGGACTGGCCTTTCCTGAGGCCACCAGAGCGGGTCCCTGAGGTCCCCGCCGTAACTCGAGAAGACCTGCCGCAACTCGAGAAAATCCAGGAGGTTCTCCCCTCCAGGCGAGATGAGGCCCATTTCCGCTGAGGCGTCTCGAGGCTGATCACACCTCACCTCTGGAACTTCGAAAGGGTCCTTCACACGCTTGGTGCAAATCAAGAAGTTCCCCGACCTAGCTGTCTCCACTCGAGAGAAATCACGAGGGTCCCGCCCACATCCAGAGGAGCCCCGTTTCCGCCTCGTAGCTCGAGATGAGGGATCCTTTCCCTGCTTCGTCGGGAAAGAGTTCCCGGCATTCCCGTCGCATCTCAAGAGGAAGCCCTCTCAACAGGAACGGCGAGAGGAACTCCAGGGTCGTGCCACCATTCCAAGAGTCCCCCAGATGTCTCAGTCCATTCCAGAGGAACCTCTTTTCCCTTCACAGGCTCGTCTTTCACGCCGAGGATCGACTCACACCAAGGTGGCACGTGGCACAGCCCTGTGGGAAAGCCTCGTGGGAAAGCCTCGAGGGACAGCCTCGAGGGAAAGCCACAGATCCCTTGATCCACGTGACAGGAAGCGTGACACTACTGCTGCAGCTCGGGAGGAAAGCGAACGTGCATGCCCCCACTCGAGACGAGGCCTGACTCCCCTGGGGAGACTCAGAAGCACCCCAAGATCCATGGCAACACTGGAGAGGAATCCTCAGGTTCCGGCCCCGACTCCACACAAGGACTGAGGCCCCGGCATGGACGGGAGAGGAATCCCGAGAGGTCCCCTAGCAACTCGCATGGGGACTGGCCTTTCCTGAGGCCACCAGAGCGGGTCCCTGAGGTCCCCGCCGTAACTCGAGAAGACCTGCCGCAACTCGAGAAAATCCAGGAGGTTCTCCCCTCCAGGCGAGATGAGGCCCATTTCCGCTGAGGCGTCTCGAGGCTGATCACACCTCACCTCTGGAACTTCGAAAGGGTCCTTCACACCCTTGGTGCAAATCAAGAAGTTCCCCGACCTAGCCGTCTCCACTCGAGAGGAATCACGAGGGTCCCGCCCACATCCAGAGGAGCCCCGTTTCCGCCTCGTAGCTCGAGATGAGGGATCCTTTCCCTGCTTCGTCGGGAAAGAGTTCCCGGCGTTCCCGTCGCATCTCAAGAGGAGGCCCTCTCAACAGGAACGGCGAGAGGAACTCCAGGGTCGTGCCACCATTCCAAGAGTCCCCCAGATGTCTCAGTCCATTCCAGAGGAACCTCTTTTCCCTTCACCGGCTCGTCTTTCACGCCGAGGATCGACTCACACCAAGGTGGCACGTGGCACAGCCCTGTGGGAAAGCCTCGTGGGAAAGCCTCGAGGGACAGCCTCGAGGGAAAGCCACAGATCCCTTGATCCACGTGACAGGAAGCGTGACACTACTGCTGCAGCTCGGGAGGAAAGCGCACGTGCATGCCCCCACTCGAGACGAGGCCTGACTCCCCTGGGGAGACTCAGAAGCACCCCAAGATCCATGGCAACACTGGAGAGGAATCCTCAGGTTCCGGCCCCGACTCCACACAAGGACTGAGGCCCCGGCATGGACGGGAGAGGAATCCCGAGAGGTCCCCTAGCAACTCGCATGGGGACTGGCCTTTCCTGAGGCCACCAGAGCGGGTCCCTGAGGTCCCCGCCGTAACTCGAGAAGACCTGCCGCAACTCGAGAAAATCCAGGAGGTTCTCCCCTCCAGGCGAGATGAGGCCCATTTCCGCTGAGGCGTCTCGAGGCTGATCACACCTCACCTCTGGAACTTCGAAAGGGTCCTTCACACCCTTGGTGCAAATCAAGAAGTTCCCCGACCTAGCCGTCTCCACTCGAGAGGAATCACGAGGGTCCCGCCCACATCCAGAGGAGCCCCGTTTCCGCCTCGTAGCTCGAGATGAGGGATCCTTTCCCTGCTTCGTCGGGAAAGAGTTCCCGGCGTTCCCGTCGCATCTCAAGAGGAGGCCCTCTCAACAGGAACGGCGAGAGGAACTCCAGGGTCGTGCCACCATTCCAAGAGTCCCCCAGATGTCTCAGTCCATTCCAGAGGAACCTCTTTTCCCTTCACCGGCTCGTCTTTCACGCCGAGGATCGACTCACACCAAGGTGGCACGTGGCACAGCCCTGTGGGAAAGCCTCGTGGGAAAGCCTCGAGGGACAGCCTCGAGGGAAAGCCACAGATCCCTTGATCCACGTGACAGGAAGCGTGACACTACTGCTGCAGCTCGGGAGGAAAGCGCACGTGCATGCCCCCACTCGAGACGAGGCCTGACTCCCCTGGGGAGACTCAGAAGCACCCCAAGATCCATGGCAACACTGGAGAGGAATCCTCAGGTTCCGGCCCCGACTCCACACAAGGACTGAGGCCCCGGCATGGACGGGAGAGGAATCCCGAGAGGTCCCCTAGCAACTCGCATGGGGACTGGCCTTTCCTGAGGCCACCAGAGCGGGTCCCTGAGGTCCCCGCCGTAACTCGAGAAGACCTGCCGCAACTCGAGAAAATCCAGGAGGTTCTCCCCTCCAGGCGAGATGAGGCCCATTTCCGCTGAGGCGTCTCGAGGCTGATCACACCTCACCTCTGGAACTTCGAAAGGGTCCTTCACACGCTTGGTGCAAATCAAGAAGTTCCCCGACCTAGCTGTCTCCACTCGAGAGAAATCACGAGGGTCCCGCCCACATCCAGAGGAGCCCCGTTTCCGCCTCGTAGCTCGAGATGAGGGATCCTTTCCCTGCTTCGTCGGGAAAGAGTTCCCGGCATTCCCGTCGCATCTCAAGAGGAAGCCCTCTCAACAGGAACGGCGAGAGGAACTCCAGGGTCGTGCCACCATTCCAAGAGTCCCCCAGATGTCTCAGTCCATTCCAGAGGAACCTCTTTTCCCTTCACAGGCTCGTCTTTCACGCCGAGGATCGACTCACACCAAGGTGGCACGTGGCACAGCCCTGTGGGAAAGCCTCGTGGGAAAGCCTCGAGGGACAGCCTCGAGGGAAAGCCACAGATCCCTTGATCCACGTGACAGGAAGCGTGACACTACTGCTGCAGCTCGGGAGGAAAGCGAACGTGCATGCCCCCACTCGAGACGAGGCCTGACTCCCCTGGGGAGACTCAGAAGCACCCCAAGATCCATGGCAACACTGGAGAGGAATCCTCAGGTTCCGGCCCCGACTCCACACAAGGACTGAGGCCCCGGCATGGACGGGAGAGGAATCCCGAGAGGTCCCCTAGCAACTCGCATGGGGACTGGCCTTTCCTGAGGCCACCAGAGCGGGTCCCTGAGGTCCCCGCCGTAACTCGAGAAGACCTGCCGCAACTCGAGAAAATCCAGGAGGTTCTCCCCTCCAGGCGAGATGAGGCCCATTTCCGCTGAGGCGTCTCGAGGCTGATCACACCTCACCTCTGGAACTTCGAAAGGGTCCTTCACACCCTTGGTGCAAATCAAGAAGTTCCCCGACCTAGCCGTCTCCACTCGAGAGGAATCACGAGGGTCCCGCCCACATCCAGAGGAGCCCCGTTTCCGCCTCGTAGCTCGAGATGAGGGATCCTTTCCCTGCTTCGTCGGGAAAGAGTTCCCGGCGTTCCCGTCGCATCTCAAGAGGAGGCCCTCTCAACAGGAACGGCGAGAGGAACTCCAGGGTCGTGCCACCATTCCAAGAGTCCCCCAGATGTCTCAGTCCATTCCAGAGGAACCTCTTTTCCCTTCACCGGCTCGTCTTTCACGCCGAGGATCGACTCACACCAAGGTGGCACGTGGCACAGCCCTGTGGGAAAGCCTCGTGGGAAAGCCTCGAGGGACAGCCTCGAGGGAAAGCCACAGATCCCTTGATCCACGTGACAGGAAGCGTGACACTACTGCTGCAGCTCGGGAGGAAAGCGCACGTGCATGCCCCCACTCGAGACGAGGCCTGACTCCCCTGGGGAGACTCAGAAGCACCCCAAGATCCATGGCAACACTGGAGAGGAATCCTCAGGTTCCGGCCCCGACTCCACACAAGGACTGAGGCCCCGGCATGGACGGGAGAGGAATCCCGAGAGGTCCCCTAGCAACTCGCATGGGGACTGGCCTTTCCTGAGGCCACCAGAGCGGGTCCCTGAGGTCCCCGCCGTAACTCGAGAAGACCTGCCGCAACTCGAGAAAATCCAGGAGGTTCTCCCCTCCAGGCGAGATGAGGCCCATTTCCGCTGAGGCGTCTCGAGGCTGATCACACCTCACCTCTGGAACTTCGAAAGGGTCCTTCACACCCTTGGTGCAAATCAAGAAGTTCCCCGACCTAGCCGTCTCCACTCGAGAGGAATCACGAGGGTCCCGCCCACATCCAGAGGAGCCCCGTTTCCGCCTCGTAGCTCGAGATGACGGATCCTTTCCCTGCTTCGTCGGGAAAGAGTTCCCGGCGTTCCCGTCGCATCTCAAGTGGAGGCCCTCTCAACAGGAACGGCGAGAGGAACTCCAGGGTCGTGCCACCATTCCAAGAGTCCCCCAGATGTCTCAGTCCATTCCAGAGGAACCTCTTTTCCCTTCACCGGCTCGTCTTTCACGCCGAGGATCGACTCACACCAAGGTGGCACGTGGCACAGCCCTGTGGGAAAGCCTCGTGGGAAAGCCTCGAGGGACAGCCTCGAGGGAAAGCCACAGATCCCTTGATCCACGTGACAGGAAGCATGACACTACTGCAGCAGCTCGGGAGGAAAGCGCACGTGCATGCCCCCACTCGAGACGAGGCCTGACTCCCCTGGGGAGACTCAGAAGCACCCCAAGATCCATGGCAACACTGGAGAGGAATCCTCAGGTTCCGGCCCCGACTCCACACAAGGACTGAGGCCCCGGCATGGACGGGAGAGGAATCCCGAGAGGTCCCCTAGCAACTCGCATGGGGACTGGCCTTTCCTGAGGCCACCAGAGCGGGTCCCTGAGGTCCCCGCCGTAACTCGAGAAGACCTGCCGCAACTCGAGAAAATCCAGGAGGTTCTCCCCTCCAGGCGAGATGAGGCCCATTTCCGCTGAGGCGTCTCGAGGCTGATCACACCTCACCTCTGGAACTTCGAAAGGGTCCTTCACACGCTTGGTGCAAATCAAGAAGTTCCCCGACCTAGCCGTCTCCACTCGAGAGGAATCACGAGGGTCCCGCCCACATCCAGAGGAGCCCCATTTCCGCCTCGTAGCTCGAGATGAGGGATCCTTTCCCTGCTTCGTCGGGAAAGAGTTCCCGGCATTCCCGTCGCATCTCAAGAGGAGGCCCTCTCAACAGGAACGGCGAGAGGAACTCCAGGGTCGTGTCACCATTCCAAGAGTCCCCCAGATGTCTCAGTCCATTCCAGAGGAACCTCTTTTCCCTTCACAGGCTCGTCTTTCACGCCGAGGATCGACTCACACCAAGGTGGCACGTGGCACAGCCCTGTGGGAAAGCCTCGTGGGAAAGCCTCGAGGGACAGCCTCGAGGGAAAGCCACAGATCCCTTGATCCACGTGACAGGAAGCGTGACACTACTGCTTCAGCTCGGGAGGAAAGCGCACGTGCATGCCCCCACTCGAGACGAGGCCTGACTCCCCTGGGGAGACTCAGAAGCACCCCAAGATCCATGGCAACACTGGAGAGGAATCCTCAGGTTCCGGCCCCGACTCCACACAAGGACTGAGGCCCCGGCATGGACGGGAGAGGAATCCCGAGATGTCCCCTAGCAACTCGCATGGGGACTGGCCTTTCCTGAGGCCACCAGAGCGGGTCCCTGAGGTCCCCGCCGTAACTCGAGAAGACCTGCCGCAACTCGAGAAAATCCAGGAGGTTCTCCCCTCCAGGCGAGATGAGGCCCATTTCCGCTGAGGCGTCTCGAGGCTGATCACACCTCACCTCTGGAACTTCGAAAGGGTCCTTCACACCCTTGGTGCAAATCAAGAAGTTCCCCGACCTAGCCGTCTCCACTCGAGAGGAATCACGAGGGTCCCGCCCACATCCAGAGGAGCCCCGTTTCCGCCTCGTAGCTCGAGATGAGGGATCCTTTCCCTGCTTCGTCGGGAAAGAGTTCCCGGCGTTCCCGTCGCATCTCAAGAGGAGGCCCTCTCAACAAGAACGGCGAGAGGAACTCCAGGGTCGTGCCACCATTCCAAGAGTCCCCCAGATGTCTCAGTCCATTCCAGAGGAACCTCTTTTCCCTTCACCGGCTCGTCTTTCACGCCGAGGATCCACTCACACCAAGGTGGCACGTGGCACAGCCCTGTGGGAAAGCCTCGTGGGAAAGCCTCGAGGGACAGCCTCGAGGGAAAGCCACAGATCCCTTGATCCACGTGACAGGAAGCGTGACACTACTGCTGCAGCTCGGGAGGAAAGCGCACGTGCATGCCCCCACTCGAGACGAGGCCTGACTCCCCTGGGGAGACTCAGAAGCACCCCAAGATCCATGGCAACACTGGAGAGGAATCCTCAGGTTCCGGCCCCGACTCCACACAAGGACTGAGGCCCCGGCATGGACGGGAGAGGAATCCCGAGAGGTCCCCTAGCAACTCGCATGGGGACTGGCCTTTCCTGAGGCCACCAGAGCGGGTCCCTGAGGTCCCCGTCGTAACTCGAGAAGACCTGCCGCAACTCGAGAAAATCCAGGAGGTTCTCCCCTACAGGCGAGATGAGGCCCATTTCCGCTGAGGCGTCTCGAGGCTGATCACACCTCACCTCTGGAACTTCGAAAGGGTCCTTCACACCCTTGGTGCAAATCAAGAAGTTCCCCGACATACCCGTCTCCACTCGAGAGGAATCACGAGGGTCCCGCCCACATCCAGAGGAGCCCCGTTTTCGCCTCGTAGCTCGAGATGAGGGATCCTTTCCCTGCTTCGTCGGGAAAGAGTTCCCGGCGTTCCCGTCGCATCTCAAGAGGAGGCCCTCTCAACAGGAACGGCGAGAGGAACTCCAGGGTCGTGCCACCATTCCAAGAGTCCCCCAGATGTCTCAGTCCATTCCAGAGGAATCTCTTTTCCCTTCACCGGCTCATCTTTCACGCCGAGGATCGACTCACACCAAGGTGGCACGTGGCAAAGCCATGTGGGAAAGCCTCGTGGGAAAGCCTCGAGGGACAGCCTCGAGGGAAAGCCACAGATCCCTTGATCTACGTGACAGGAAGCGTGACACTACTGCTGCAGCTCGGGAGGAAAGCGCACGTGCATGCCCCCACTCGAGACGAGGCCTGACTCCCCTGGGGAGACTCAGAAGCACCCCAAGATCCATGGCAACACTGGAGAGGAATCCTCAGGTTCCGGCCCCGACTCCACACAAGGACTGAGGCCCCGGCATGGACGGGAGAGGAATCCCGAGAGGTCCCCTAGCAACTCGCATGGGGACTGGCCTTTCCTGAGGCCACCAGAGAGGGTCCCTGAGGTCCCCGTCGTAACTCGAGAAGACCTGCCGCAACTCGAGAAAATCCAGGAGGTTCTCCCCTCCAGGCGAGATGAGGCCCATTTCCGCTGAGGCGTCTCAAGGCTGATCACACCTCACCTCTGGAACTTCGAAAGGGTCCTTCACACCCTTGGTGCAAATCAAGAAGTTCCCCGACCTAGCCGTCTCCACTCGAGAGGAATCACGAGGGTCCCGCCCACATCCAGAGGAGCCCCGTTTCCGCCTCGTAGCTCGAGATGAGGGATCCTTTCCCTGCTTCGTCGGGAAAGAGTTCCCGGCGTTCCCGTCGCATCTCAAGAGGAGGCCCTCTCAACAGGAACGGCGAGAGGAACTCCAGGGTCGTGCCACCATTCCAAGAGTCCCCCAGATGTCTCAGTCCATTCCAGAGGAACCTCTTTTCCCTTCACCGGCTCGTCTTTCACGCCGAGGATCGACCCACTCCAAGGTGGCACGTGGCACAGCCCTGTGGGAAAGCCTCGTGGGAAAGCCTCGAGGGACAGCCTCGAGGGAAAGCCACAGATCCCTTGATCCACGTGACAGGAAGCATGACACTACTGCAGCAGCTCGGGAGGAAAGCGCACGTGCATGCCCCCACTCGAGACGAGGCCTGACTCCCCTGGGGAGACTCAGAAGCACCCAAAGATCCATGGCAACACTGGAGAGGAATCCTCAGTTTCCGGCCCCGACTCCACACAAGGACTGAGGCCCCGGCATGGACGGGAGAGGAATCCCGAGAGGTCCCCTAGCAACTCGCATGGGGACTGGCCTTTCCTGAGGCCACCAGAGCGGGTCCCTGAGGTCCCCGTTGTAACTCGAGAAGACCTGCCGCAACTGGAGAAAATCCAGGAGGTTCTCCTCTCCAGGCGAGATGAGGCCCATTTCCGCTGAGGCGTCTCGAGGCTGATCACACCTCACCTCTGGAACTTCGAAAGGGTCCTTCACACCCTTGGTGCCAATCAAGAAGTTCCCCGACATACCCGTCTCCACTCGAGAGGAATCACGAGGGTCCCGCCCACATCCAGAGGAGCCCCGTTTCCGCCTCGTAGCTCAAGATGAGGGATCCTTTCCCTGCTTCGTCGGGAAAGAGTTCCCGGCGTTCCCGTCGCATCTCAAGAGGAGGCCCTCTCAACAGGAACGGCGAGAGGAACTCCAGGGTCGTGCCACCATTCCAAGAGTCCCCCAGATGTCTCAGTCCATTCCAGAGGAACCTCTTTTCCCTTCACCGGCTCGTCTTTCACGCCGAGGATCGACTCACACCAAGGTGGCACGTGGCACAGCCCTGTGGGAAAGCCTCGTGGGAAAGCCTCGAGGGACAGCCTCGAGGGAAAGCCACAGATCCCTTGATCCACGTGACAGGAAGCGTGACACTACTGCTTCAGCTCGGGAGGAAAGCGCACGTGCATGCCCCCACTCGAGACGAGGCCTGACTCCCCTGGGGAGACTCAGAATCACCCCAAGATCCATGGCAACACTGGAGAGGAATCCTCAGGTTCCGGCCCCGACTCCACACAAGGACTGAGGCCCCGGCATGGACGGGAGAGGAATCCCGAGATGTCCCCTAGCAACTCGCATGGGGACTGGCCTTTCCTGAGGCCACCAGAGCGAGTCCCTGAGGTCCCCGCCGTAACTCGAGAAGACCTGCCGCAACTCGAGAAAATCCAGGAGGTTCTCCCCTCCAGGCGAGATGAGGCCCATTTCCGCTGAGGCGTCTCGAGGCTGATCACACCTCACCTCTGGAACTTCGAAAGGGTCCTTCACACCCTTGGTGCAAATCAAGAAGTTCCCCGACCTAGCCGTCTCCACTCGAGAGGAATCACGAGGGTCCCGCCCACATCCAGAGGAGCCCCGTTTCCGCCTCGTAGCTCGAGATGAGGGATCCTTTCCCTGCTTCGTCGGGAAAGAGTTCCCGGCGTTCCCGTCGCATCTCAAGAGGAGGCCCTCTCAACAGGAACGGCGAGAGGAACTCCAGGGTCATGCCACCATTCCAAGAGTCCCCCAGATGTCTCAGTCCATTCCAGAGGAACCTCTTTTCCCTTCACCGGCTCGTCTTTCACGCCGAGGATCCACTCACACCAAGGTGGCACGTGGCACAGCCCTGTGGGAAAGCCTCGTGGGAAAGCCTCGAGGGACAGCCTAGAGGGAAAGCCACAGATCCCTTGATCCACGTGACAGGAAGCGTGACACTACTGCTGCAGCTCGGGAGGAAAGCGCACATGCATGCCCCCACTCGAGACGAGGCCTGACTCCCCTGGGGAGACTCAGAAGCACCCCAAGATCCATGGCAACACTGGAGAGGAATCCTCAGGTTCCGGCCCCGACTCCACACAAGGACTGAGGCCCCGGCATGGACGGGAGAGGAATCCCGAGAGGTCCCCTAGCAACTCGCATGGGGACTGGCCTTTCCTGAGGCCACCAGAGCGGGTCCCTGAGGTCCCCGTCGTAACTCGAGAAGACCTGCCGCAACTCGAGAAAATCCAGGAGGTTCTCCCCTCCAGGCGAGATGAGGCCCATTTCCG
This sequence comes from Budorcas taxicolor, assembly GCF_023091745.1. Classification (NCBI taxonomy): domain Eukaryota; kingdom Metazoa; phylum Chordata; class Mammalia; order Artiodactyla; family Bovidae; genus Budorcas; species Budorcas taxicolor. The sequence continues at coordinate 1,042,956 of NW_026291768.1, forward strand.
CTGAGGCGTCTCGAGGCTGATCACACCTCACCTCTGGAACTTCGAAAGGGTCCTTCACACCCTTGGTGCAAATCAAGAAGTTCCCCGACATACCCGTCTCCACTCGAGAGGAATCACGAGGGTCCCGCCCACATCCAGAGGAGCCCCGTTTCCGCCTCGTAGCTCGAGATGAGGGATCCTTTCCCTGCTTCGTCGGGAAAGAGTTCCCGGCGTTCCCGTCGCATCTCAAGAGGAGGCCCTCTCAACAGGAACGGCGAGAGGAACTCCAGGGTCGTGCCACCATTCCAAGAGTCCCCCAGATGTCTCAGTCCATTCCAGAGGAATCTCTTTTCCCTTCACCGGCTCATCTTTCACGCCGAGGATCGACTCACACCAAGGTGGCACGTGGCAAAGCCCTGTGGGAAAGCCTCGTGGGAAAGCCTCGAGGGACAGCCTCGAGGGAAAGCCACAGATCCCATGATCTACGTGACAGGAAGCGTGACACTACTGCTGCAGCTCGGGAGGAAAGCGCACGTGCATGCCCCCACTCGAGACGAGGCCTGACTCCCCTGGGGAGACTCAGAAGCACCCCAAGATCCATGGCAACACTGGAGAGGAATCCTCAGGTTCCGGCCCCGACTCCACACAAGGACTGAGGCCCCGGCATGGACGGGAGAGGAATCCCGAGAGGTCCCCTAGCAACTCGCATGGGGACTGGCCTTTCCTGAGGCCACCAGAGCGGGTCCCTGAGGTCCCCGTCGTAACTCGAGAAGACCTGCCGCAACTCGAGAAAATCCAGGAGGTTCTCCCCTCCAGGCGAGATGAGGCCCATTTCCGCTGAGGCGTCTCGAGGCTGATCACACCTCACCTCTGGAACTTCGAAAGGGTCCTTCACACCCTTGGTGCAAATCAAGAAGTTCCCCGACATACGCGTCTCCACTCGAGAGGAATCACGAGGGTCCCGCCCACATCCAGAGGAGCCCCGTTTCCGCCTCGTAGCTCGAGATGAGGGATCCTTTCCCTGCTTCGTCGGGAAAGAGTTCCCGGCGTTCCCGTCGCATCTCAAGAGGAGGCCCTCTCAACAGGAACGGCGAGAGGAACTCCAGGGTCGTGCCACCATTCCAAGAGTCCCCCAGATGTCTCAGTCCATTCCAGAGGAACCTCTTTTCCCTTCACCGGCTCGTCTTTCACGCCGAGGATCGACCCACTCCAAGGTGGCACGTGGCACAGCCCTGTGGGAAAGCCTCGTGGGAAAGCCTCGAGGGACAGCCTCGAGGGAAAGCCACAGATCCCTTGATCCACGTGACAGGAAGCGTGACACTACTGCTTCAGCTCGGGAGGAAAGCGCACGTGCATGCCCCCACTCGAGACGAGGCCTGACTCCCCTGGGGAGACTCAGAATCACCCCAAGATCCATGGCAACACTGGAGAGGAATCCTCAGGTTCCGGCCCCGACTCCACACAAGGACTGAGGCCCCGGCATGGACGGGAGAGGAATCCCGAGATGTCCCCTAGCAACTCGCATGGGGACTGGCCTTTCCTGAGGCCACCAGAGCGAGTCCCTGAGGTCCCCGTCGTAACTCGAGAAGACCTGCCGCAACTCGAGAAAATCCAGGAGGTTCTCCCCTCCAGGCGAGATGAGGCCCATTTCCGCTGAGGCGTCTCGAGGCTGATCACACCTCACCTCTGGAACTTCGAAAGGGTCCTTCACACCCTTGGTGCAAATCAAGAAGTTCCCCGACCTAGCCGTCTCCACTCGAGAGGAATCACGAGGGTCCCGCCCACATCCAGAGGAGCCCCGTTTCCGCCTCGTAGCTCGAGATGACGGATCCTTTCCCTGCTTCGTCGGGAAAGAGTTCCCGGCGTTCCCGTCGCATCTCAAGAGGAGGCCCTCTCAACAGGAACGGCGAGAGGAACTCCAGGGTCATGCCACCATTCCAAGAGTCCCCCAGATGTCTCAGTCCATTCCAGAGGAACCTCTTTTCCCTTCACCGGCTCGTCTTTCACGCCGAGGATCCACTCACACCAAGGTGGCACGTGGCACAGCCCTGTGGGAAAGCCTCGTGGGAAAGCCTCGAGGGACAGCCTCGAGGGAAAGCCACAGATCCCTTGATCCACGTGACAGGAAGCGTGACACTACTGCTGCAGCTCGGGAGGAAAGCGCACGTGCATGCCCCCACTCGAGACGAGGCCTGACTCCCCTGGGGAGACTCAGAAGCACCCCAAGAT